>NC_059367.1:2372500-2647500 GCF_019703515.2 Myxocyprinus asiaticus | reverse complement strand
AACAGAACCCTTTATGTAAATGACAGTATACAAACCTTCTAATGTCCTGACACCCTCATCATAAAACTTCCTCGCTGCAGCAGGACTAAAATGAGAAAGACAGATTGTGTACATTACAAATGTATTAGTCAACACTATTGTTGCTGTGATTGTTTACTCAACATAAAGAGTGTCATACCCGATTCCAGTCACTCTGGTTAAGAAGTTAATGGAGGAGCTTGTGTCATCACCGCGAATCTAAAGACCAAACATACAGATCACATGATCAGGTTAGAATCTATACCGGATATATAAAAGGCTATACAGTATACATAACACATTTCCCAGTTATAATCTATACAGTATATATAACATACATATGTCCCTGTTAAAATCTACATCGATCAGCCACAACATTAAAACCACCTGCCTAATATTGTGTAGGTCCCACTTGTGCCACCAAAACAGCGCCAACCCGCATCTCAGAATAGCATTCTGAGATTATATTCTTCTCACTACAATTGTACAGAGTGGTTATCTGAGTTACTGTAGACTTTGTCAGTTCAAACCAGTCTGGCCATTCTCTGTTGACCTCTCTCATCAACAAGGCGTTTCTGTCCACAAAACTGCTGCTCACTGGATGTTTTTTGTTTTTGGCATCATTCGGAGTGAGCGGCAGTTCTGTGGACGGAAACACCTTGTTGATGAGAGAGGTCAATATATAACATGCCTCCATATTAGAATACACTGATAAGCCACAACATTAAAACCACTGACAGGTGAAGTGAATAACATTGAGTATCTCCTTACAATGGCACCTGCGAAGGGGTGGGATATATTAGGCAGCAAATGAACAGTCAGTTCTTGAATTTCATGTGTTGGAAGCAGGAAAAATGGGCAAGTGTAAGGATCTGAGCGACTCTGACAAGGGCCAAATTGTGATGGCTAGACGACTGGGTCAGAGCATCTCCAGAACAGCAGGTCTTGTGGGGTGTTCCCGGTATGCAGTGGTTAGCATCTACTAAAAGTGGTCCAAGGAAGGACAACCGGTGAACCGGCGACAGGGTCATGGGCACCCAAGGCTCAATGATGCACGCGAGGAGCGAAGATTGGCCCGTCTGGTCCGATCCCACAGAAGAGCTACTGTAGAACAAATTGCTGAAAAACGTAATGCTGGCCGTCATAGAAAGATGTCAGAACACACAGTGCATCGCAGCTTGCTGCGTAAGGGGCTGCATAGCCGCAGATGGTCAGAATGCCCATGATGACCCCTGTCCACTGCCGAAAGTGCCTACAATGGGCACGTGAGTGTCAGAACTGGATTATGGAACAATGTAAGAAAGTGGCCTGGTCTGATGAATCACGTTTTCTTTTAGATCATGTGGACGGCGGGGTGCATGTGCATCATTTACCTGGGGAAGAGATGACAGCAGGATGCACTATGGGAAAAAGTCAGGCTGGCCGAGGCAGTGTGATGCTCTGGGCAATGTTCTGCTGGGAAACCTTGGGTCCTGACATTCATGTGGATGTTACTTTGACACTTACCAAATACCTAAAGACTATTGCAGACCACGTACACCCCTTCATGGCAACGGTATTCCCTGATGGCAGTGGCCTCTTTCAGCAGGATAATGCGCCCTGCCACACTACAAAAACTGTTCAGGAATGGTTTGAGGAACATGACAAAGAGTTCAAGGTGTTGACTTGCCTCCAAATTCCCCAGATCTCAATCCTATTGAGCATCTATGGGATATGCTGGACCAACAAGTCCAATCTATGGAGGCCCCACCTCGCAACTTATAAGAACTTAAGGATCTGCTGCCAACGTCTTGGTGCCAGATACCACAGGACACCTTCAGAAGTCTTGTAGAGTCCATGCCTCGACGGGTCAGAGCTGTTTTGGCGGCACGAGGGGGACCTACACGATATTAGGCAGGTGGTTTTAATGTTGTGGCTGATCGGTGTATATACTAGGATATATAACATATGTCCCTGTTAAAATCTATACAGTAGATATAACATACATCACTTTTAAAATGTATAGAAAATATATAACATACGTCCCTGTTAGAATCTATACAATATATACAGTATAACATACATCCATACTAGAATCTATACATTATATTTAACATATGTCCCTGTTGGAATCTATACAGTATATGCAACTTCTGTCCCTGTTAGAACCTATACAGTTTACATATCACATTTTCCAGTTATAATCTATATAGTATACAGGTGCATATCAATAAATTAGAATGTCGTGGAAAAGTTCATTTATTTCAGTAATTCAACTCAAATTGTGAAACTCGTGTATTAAATAAATTCAATGCACACAGACTGAAGTAGTTTAAGTCTTTGGTTCTTTTAATTGTGATGATTTTGGCTCACATTTAACAAAAACCCACCAATTCACTATCTCAACAAATTAGAATACATCATAAGACCAATAAAAAAAACATTTTTAGTGAATTGTTGGCCTTCTGGAAAGTATGTTCATTTACTGTATATGTACTCAATACTTGGTAGGGGCTCCTTTTGCTTTAATTACTGCCTCAATTCGGCGTGGCATGGAGGTGATCAGTTTGTGGCACTGCTGAGGTGGTATGGAAGCCCAGGTTTCTTTGACAGTGGCCTTCAGCTCATCTGCATTTTTTGGTCTCTTGTTTCTCATTTTCCTCTTGACAATACCCCATAGATTCTCTATAGGGTTCAGGTCTGGTGAGTTTGCTGGCCAGTCAAGCACACTGACACCATGGTCATTTAACCAACTTTTGGTGCTTTTGGCAGTGTGGGCAGGTGCCAAATCCTGCTGGAAAATGAAATCAGCATCTTTAAAAAGCTGGTCAGCAGAAGGAAGCATGAAGTGCTCCAAAATTTCTTGGTAAACGGGTGCAGTGACTTTGGTTTTCAAAAAACACAATGGACCAATACCAGCAGATGACATTGCACCTCAAATCATCACAGACTGTGGAAACTTAACACTGGACTTCAAGCAACTTGGGCTATGAGCTTCTCCACCCTTCCTCCAGACTCTAGGACCTTGGTTTCCAAATGAAATACAAAACTTGCTCTCATCTGAAAAGAGGACTTTGGACCACTGGGCAACAGTCCAGTTCTTCTTCTCCTTAGCCCAGGTAAGACGCCTCTGACGTTGTCTGTGGTTCAGGAGTGGCTTAACAAGAGGAATACGACAACTGTAGCCAAATTCCTTGACACGTCTGTGTGTGGTGGCTCTTGATGCCTTGACCCCAGCCTCAGTCCATTCCTTGTGAAGTTCACCCAAATTCTTGAATCGATTTTGCTTGACAATCATAAGGCTGCGGTTCTCTCGGTTGGTTGTGCATCTTTTTCTTCCACACTTTTTCCTTCCACTCAACTTTCTGTTAACATGCTTGGATACAGCACTCTGTGAACAGCCAGCTTCTTTGGCAATGAATGTTTGTGGCTTACCCTCCTTGTGAAGGGTGTCAATGATTGTCTTCTGGACAACTGTCAGATCAGCAGTCTTCCCCATGATTGTGTAGCCTAGTGAACCAAACTGAGGGACCATTTTGAAGGCTCAGGAAACCTTTGCAGGTGTTTTGAGTTGATTAGCTGATTGGCATGTCACCATATTCTAATTTGTTGAGATAGTGAATTGGTGGGTTTTTGTTAAATGTGAGCCAAAATCATCACAATTAAAAGAACCAAAGACTTAAACTACTTCAGTCTGTGTGCATTGAATTTATTTAATACACGAGTTTCACAATTTGAGTTGAATTACTGAAATAAATGAACTTCTCCACGACATTCTAATTTATTGAGATGCACCTGTATATAACAAATGTACCTGTTAAATCTATACAGTAGATATAACATACACCCCTGCTAGAATGTCTAGAAAATATATAACATGTGTCCCTATTAGAATCTATACTAGAATATATAACATTTGTCCCTGTTAGAACCTATACAGAATATTTAACATACATCCCCATTAGAAACTATACAGTATACATAACACATTTCCCAGGTATAATCTATACAGTATATATAACATATGTCCCTGTTAAAATCTTTACAGTAGACATCACGTACACCCCTGTTATAATGTATAGAAAATATATAACATAAGTCCCTATTAGAATATATACTATAATATACTGTATAATGTATGTCCCTGTTAGAATCTATACAGTATATATAACATTCAACCCTGTTAGAATGTATAGAAAATATATAACATGCGTCCCTATTAAAATATATACAGGATAAATAACATAAATCTCTGTTAGCATCTATACAATATATATATATATATATATATATATAACACGCCTGTTAGAATCTGTACAGGATATACAGTATAACATACATCCCTGGTAAAATCTATACAGTATATATAACTTACATCTCTGTTAGCATCTATACAATATATATAACATGCCCCGTTAGAATCTATACAGTATATTTAACATATGTGCATGTAATAATATATAGGATAGGCATTAAACTTTCAAATATACGTATAGAATATATATGGCATCATAGTATGTCAGTTAGAGTATCGTGGTTGGCAGCTAGATTTTGTTTTCCATTAAGTGAAAAAGAGTGTATATATACTGTATATAGTCATATATATGTTGGCTTTTTACGCCTATATGTTAAACAGCATTACATTACTCTATCTGCTTCCATAATGAATGATTATATAAACTAAGACAGATGTGGAGGTCTCAAAGCAAAAACACAGGTCTACAGTTAAATAATATATAAATCAAAGCTTGTTTTTCCAATAAATTAAAATACCTTTTCCAATTTACGCAGTTTTCCTGTAGTTAAAAACTCATCAATTTTCTCAGCTATCTTTGCACCAACTCCATCCTGAGAGAGACATAATTTATTAATGAAAACTTTTACACTGCATTTCAGGACTCACAAAACTACTAGAAGTAAAACTAAAGATTGTGTACCAGTTTCTTCGCTTCTGTTCCACTTTTGATCTTCTGTGGGTATTTGGCAATCACAGATGCTGCTTTTCTGAACAGAAAGTGTCATATGGGACAAATATAAGTTATACACTTATACATTTCTAGTTATGACATTATAGCTTATGCAGGGCCGTAGCTAGAGGGGTGAAAGGTGGTAATGATTCTAGGGGCCCACAGGGGGGAGCTTATGCTACTAGACATAACACATATGACTATCTTACCTGTAAGCATTGTATTTATGGATGGCTCTGTTGACATTTCTCTCGTAATTGGCCAACTCTGAAAAGAGAATAACCATAGAAATTGTGTTGTAATCTACTTTAGTAAACCAGCTGCACAATTTAGCATTAAAATGCCATTTATAGGCATTTATTTTAGATAAAGAAACCAAAAATGCTTGGGCTAGCAAAACATTTGCTGATCATTGGTAAGTCTAATAATAATAATAATAATTATTATATATATATATATATATATATATATATATATATGAATATGAGTCTAATTCAGGCAAGTTTAATTCACTGCTGTAAAAATCAGTTTAGCTTTGTTTTGTTTAATGGACATCACATTTTGAAACTGTCCCTTTAATAGTAGTTTAATAATTGCTGTTTTCTATCCATGTATGCATTTAGAAAAGGTCTAAGGTCCAATTAAAGTGACTTTCCTTGTAACAACAGCCTTTATATCTCTGATAAATCTTTTTGTCTTCATTCATTCTGTATTTAAAGGGCCAGTTAGCTTAGCCACATGCTAACCTGAGCTGTCACATGCAACACTCACCTATCAGAAAGTCTGTGATTCCTTCGTTTAAAGTTTCTTGTGGCGCTTTTCGTTTGCTCATAGTTTAAATTGATCGTGGATTTAAAATATGGATGTTTATTTGTACTTTATACTAGCAAAGAGAAGCTCCGGCTCAGTGAGGCAACTAGACAAAGCCTTAGCCTTAGCATTGTAGCCAAGAAATACTTTGGAGGCGGGGCTTCACAGTGCCACTCCCACTGCGCATTCGTTGACTAATCGAGAGCGTCATTAAATATTTATATTTATACGGACACGCCCAGTAATTATAAATACAGAGAACCAAAAGATAATTTGCACACTTAAAAATGCATGAATGTCATCGTATTGGATAAGAAAATATTAAAGCAAGTGTAATTTATTTTAAAATAAATGTATCACAAGCCCACTTTACAAGCAAAACATTTCACAAAGTGTGTTAGGTTTGAAATGATAAAACAATAGTTTTGTGTTTTTCAGTGTTACTCTTTAAAACAGCATATTTAATGTTACCTCACATTCAAAACAAATACCATTAACTTTTCAGTACTGTAATACTGAAATTCATTATAATAATACATCAAAAACAATTTAAAACTATCCTAATCATACTATAATAAACAACTGCAGTATAATTAATTTGAGGGTTAGCACAAGTGCCATAATATACATTCAGCAATTATTACTGTATGTGGCAGTGACAATACTTTCATTTCAATGTTGTTTGTGAGTTATTCTACAATTGTGGTGCCACTTTCATCTTAAACATTTTCAAAAATGAAACGCATACAGTACAATTATGAAACTCATAATTAATCATCCAGTAAACATACAATGCTATAACATTTTCTTTTCTTTCTACAATTGAAATATAAACTTAGAATAAAAAAAAAAAGTTTATTTGCCATTGGCTGGCATGCACTTTTGTCAGTGGTATTCCTCCAACTGTATCTAAAAATAATGGGAACCAGTAACACCACTGTTTGGTCAGTGGCTACCCCCTCACAACACAACCCAAGGAAGTTAAAAAAAGAAAGTGTTTTTTATAAAAGTCATGCAGATGTTTTTACATTGCATAAACAACACTGACATTAAAATAAGTAACAACTGTTTTTATGTAAATTATTAACACTTTAAGCTCTGAGTGTGTTTTTAAAGATTTCCTGTTTTAGTGGCACACCCAAAAAGGCTTATAACTCTATAAAAATACAAAGAGGGTCAAGTGTTTGGTGTCATTGTAAAGAAAATGTGTGTGTATATATATATATATATATATATATATATATATATATTTAAAAAATAGACTCACAGCCTAAGAAACTTAAAAAAAAAATTTTTCAAAATATTTCTCTGGGTGTAAATAAGGCGGTTCTGAAAAACTGCATTTGGTTTGTTCCCAAAAATGTCAACTGTATCCAAAATTTTTTTTGGTGTTGATACGACAAAGCAATCAAAAATTATAACATTACAAAAATAATTTATCATAGTGTCTAAAAGCCTCTCCAAACAAATAAAACATAATAATTGTACATAAGAACTAACTACACATGCAAACACAACGACTAAAGGTTTGCATAGCATGCAGACATGATTTTAGTAATGAGATTTCACAGAATGAGTTTCATTCTGTGCCATTTGAGTCATCATTGAGTCTGTGTCATGTATTTGGCACCATCTCCTGGTGGTCATATGTAACATTGTGCTTCATGTGGATTATCTAATGATCTATGCATCCGATTACCTTGTGTGTGGGCTCACTTGAAAGACAATCACCTCCTCTAAGTAATGATATGTGATATTTTGTTACGTTTATTTTTCATTAAGTTATAAGCGAAAACGCGGCATATAAGCAACACCAATATAATTGTCAAAGACATATACTTAGCTATTACTCACTATATTTTTGTCTGTGAGTAAAACAAATAGGCGGTTGTATTCTACTCTTTGAGAGCTTTCCAACAACATATGACACATGGATATTTGATCAGTTTGATGTTTTTACTGATTACAATAATATGTACAGTGCCATGTTTTCATATAAATATTCAAAATGGAACACTTCTGATTTGTCTGCAAATTTCAAAGCACTTGTTCAGTTTTGGTCATAATGTGTACATGCATTGGAAGGTAGAGCTTCTAAACTTTCAAACGATACCTATTTTGTGTTGGCCAATACTTTAGTTATTAACATACTGTATTGAAGAAAAAAAAATTCTCGGCGGGCCCATCCGAGCTTAAAGGGTTAATTAATTATTTAATTTACATAGAAATATTTTACAACATTTTTATTTTTAATTTTAACGTAATTTTTATTTTATTCTATTTTTATTACTTTTTTTTAAATAAAAAAAAACATCTCTACTCACTTGCACTCATCTACTCATCTGTTACAAATTAAAAGTCTTTTGAAACATATACGGTTTTCTAAATAAATTGTGTACATTGCAGTTGATTTATTTCTATCTAAAAGTGAGTAATGGCATCTGCCACCGCAATTGAAAAATTACCCATCTGCAATATGTGGAAAATCTCCAAAAGTACAAATTCCCTCCAAAGTCACATCAAACAAATCCAACGATTCCGACAGAATAAGCTGATAATCAAAAATAAATCATTAATTTCTGCCATTAATGTGTTATATTTCATAACACACCTCCGATTTACAGTGTCCATGACAAGAAAAAAATAAGAGCAGGTTGTGATACATCACTTCAAATTAATTAAACAAAACTAATGCAAAAGCATACTACTAACTGAGCAATATACAGTAGAAGAAACAGTCTGATAGGAGTGATCTAAGAGTTGATTTTCACGTAGACTTTGTCACGTGAGAAGATTTTGATGGCCTCCTCGACTTCTGAGAGACGCTGATCAAGTTCTGCACGTCGCGAGCGAATACTTAGTGTGTCTGATTTCACCGGGAGAGAGAGCAGCTCATTCACCAGAGACCTGTGAGCTACAGAGACAAAGACTGTTCAGAATGGAATGCTAGCTTAAATGTATACTCATTTTTATTCCAAAATAGTAAATGAAAAAGTATGCATTGTTTCACAATAAACATCTGTTGTGCTCTGATGTTTACTGCACATTTGATCAAATGTATTAGGTCAGTATATGTACTATACATTGCAGAAATATTAAAAGTAGCATGTTAGTTTGCTATTACGATCATAACCAAAATCAAAGACTCTTCAATGACTAAAGGAAACCTGACAGTGTGAGTGGACACATACTCTCTTTGAGCGACTGCAGTGTTTCCTGTCTCTCTCTTTCAGACATCTGTGTGTGTCCATCAGGGATGGATGGATCAGGCGTGTTTTTCCGTCTCTCTTCCGCCTCTTTCTTCCAATGTTCCTTCCTCTGCTCCAGACTTACAAAAACAGAGACACAGAATACAGGAAAAAGTGGTTTAACCAACAATAATGCATCAAAGAAATAGCACATGAAGCAATATGCACATGATTGCAGATGTATTGTCTGAAGAGACTTTCATGATTTGTTCTAGAACATAAATTATACACCTTCATTGTTCAGTTGTGGATTCTGAAGCCGTTGTGTCTTTTAAAAATGCATGTTGCTAACCCGTCGCTAAATAAGAATTTTGTAAAGGAAGTAGCTATCATGCTGATGGTAGTTGTAGTCCTTAATCAACATTGTGATAGCAATTTTCAAAAGACACTGTAAATTCAAAATTAACTTTTGAGGTATGACTGTGTGTAATTGATGTTCTAGAACAAAACGTGAAAGTTTCTTCAGGTAATTTCAACCACAGGCCTTGTTTTACTCATAAATATAAAGCTGCCATTATAAAAACCCATAGGTAATTTCTGAGGAAACCCATGGATCGAAAATGCTAATTGTCTTCTGGGTTTTTGGACTACAGCCTGAACAGCTCTATTACAGTTTTCACTTTCTCTTGAACCCTGTCAAGAACATGTCCAGGTTACCTACATTTAACCCCAAAATCAAAAGAAATAAAGAAAATATATTTTGTATCAAGAAAATGAAGCCTATTTTAGGATCAAATGATTTTATTTATTTATTTTTAATATTTGTTTTATTTTTTATTTTAGGATCAAATTATTTTATTTATTTATTTTTAATATTTGTTTTATTTTTTATTTTAGGATCAAATTATTTTATATATGTATTTTTTTATTTTAGGATCAAACTATTTATTTATAAAAAAAAAATAATTTAAGAATCAAATAATTGTATTAGTTTATTTTTTGTTTTAGGTTTAAATGATTTTATTTATTATTTTTAATATTTGTTTTATTTTTTATTTTAGGATCAAATGATTTTATATATGTATTTTTTTATTTTAGGATCAAACTATTTATTTATAAAAAAAATTAATTTAAGAATCAAATAATTGTATTAGTTTATTTTTTGTTTTAGGTTTAAATTGTTTTATTTATTTATTTTTTTGTTTTAGGATCAAACAATTTTATTTATTTATTTTTTATTTTAGGATCAAACGATTATATATATGTATTTTTTTATTTTAGGATCAAACTATTTATTTATAATTTTTTAAATTTAAGAATCAAATAATTTTATTAGTTTATTTTTTGTTTTAGGTTTAAATGATTTTATTTACTTATTTTTATTTTAGGTTTAAATTGTTTTATTTATTTTTTGTTTTAGGATCAAACAATTGTACTTTTTATTTTAGAATCAAATGATTTTTTTCAATTTTTATTTTAGGATCAAATAATTGTATTTGTTTATTTTTATTTTTTACGTTTTGTTTTACTTTTTATTTTAATTATTTTACTTTAACAATTAATTTTCATCACATGGCATTTCTCTGCACAATTCTATTAACTGTAGTGTGTAAAAATAATGATACATTTAATATATAAATTGTATTTATACATCATGTTAATTAAAAGTGTTTATACAAGTCTTTATTGTACTGCTTTAAATTTATGCTGATATTAATTTGAAAAATCATTATCTCTGGACAGGTTGATTTTACTTGCTGTATTATAATACTGAGAATCTAATGACAACATTCACTGAGAATAATGAGAATTACAACCAAACTAAAACCATAAAACATTATATGTGAATTACTCACTATTGTGGTACTTTGCCCTTCACAGCACTGGGTGGCGTTTTCTCCCGGAGGTTCTGTAAGGACTGAGATCGCCGTAGGGTCGTCTTTCTCACGGCACGAGCGTTATGACTCACAAAGTCCACCGTGCGTCCTCTCACCTCCATCTACACATAAAAGTCGACAGGAAATTATCCAGGGAGAGAGAGAAAGAGAGAAGCTATTCTTACACAAGATGAATCACTGTGCCATTACGTATAAAAGGAAAAACTAAATGTGTCTCTGCCTGTGTGCTTTAACTTTGAGTTGAGTGTGTATGAAAATATATTACACACTTCAGAATCAGAGTCTGCAGCAGTGCCTGGTGCCTGTCCAATATCTGAGCGGGAAAGCTGCGGCCGACCACATAAAGAATGAGCTTTCAGGAAGTTCTGACATTCAGTTTTCTCAGGGGGACTCATCTCCTACACAAACACAGAGACAAACAGATATTATGAGGATGAGCTTGTGGCTTGAGCAAAGACAAATGATTTAAGAACAGGTCATTTGTTTTAAAGGAATGTTACGAGTTCAATACATGATAAGCTCAATTGACAGCATTAGCAAAAATCTGGGTTACAGTGGCACATACAATGGCCTTTAAACCCTCCAAAAATTGGCCTCATTCACTTCCATTGTAGGTGTCTCACTGTAACACAGATTTTTTATTTTTGCCACAAATGCTGTCGATTGAGTTTAACTTGTACTGAACCCAGAATATACCTTTAAGAAAACATTATATAAATTACACTATATTGCCTAATATCAAACCTCTAGTGAAACATAAAACACATTTGAACTGAACTAATTTGAAATTACGAGTTGAAGAATGTGCAATATGAGTCCAAACTTGCTCACCTGCAACTGGGCCATCACCCTGGAGGGGACGTCTTGATATTTTGGAGAGATCCAAAGAGCTTTAACTGGCACGGGCTTGGCATGTTCTCTCTGTGCCTCCAGCTCTCGAAAGCGTCTTTGGATTTCACGTAACTTGCGGACGTTCTCTTTACCAAAGTCACGTGCAGCAGGCTCTGTCGAAGATAATTTGAAGGAGATGGAAATAACTAAAAAGAGAAAAACTCTTTACATGTGGTCATTGTTATGCTAGTCATACTGTTCTACTATTTAAGCGTATTATTACTATTCAAATTAGGAACTCGAACTCCTACAGCTTTCAAACTACATACACCAAACGTGGGACAGACCGTCAGAGTATTCTGGCATGGGTTGCTATAGCTTTTCTAACTAACCAGACTTATGATTTCCACACAGCAGGTGATCAAATACCAGTAAAATCCCATAGACTTACATTGACGGAATGTTAAGATGGGCCAAGACTATTCAAACTCCAACTTTCAAAAGTTAAAATGCAAACAAACCCACACAACTCTCTTTCTTTCTGTCTTTCTGTCTCTCTCTCTCTCTCTCTCTCTTTCTGTCTCTCCCTCTCTCTCATGCTAGAAACACCTAACAACTAGCCAGACCACCCTATCAACTAGATAAAATGTGCTAGCAATGCCTAGCAACATGCTAAAACATGCTATCAACACCTAGCAACATGATAGCATTGCCTAACAACACGCTAACATTGCCTAGCAACCAGCTAAAACATACTAGCAATGCCTAGCAACATGCTAGCAACCCCATAGAAACATGCTAAAACATGCTAAAACATGCTAGCAATGCCTAGCAACATGCTAACAACCCCATAGCAATATGCTAAAACATGCTAAGTATGCTTCGCTACATGCTAAAACAGGGGTCGGCAACCTATGGCACATGGAGGGGTAATCACTGGCACGCCAGCAATGGCGAGAGAGGAGTAGACGATTTTATTTATATAAATTCCGCACCTGCATTCCAATCTACATCTCGATGTAATCCTTCCTCATGATCATACAGCGTGTTTTCATGAGCTGAATGTGAGGCTAAACAAAAAGTTAAAATGTGACGAGACTGCAGTATACCCAACAGACTCGTGCAGCGCATGCAAGCCATTCGTGCATCACAAGCCGGCAGCGCTTCACTTTCGGTTAATCACGTGAGTAAACGCTCTCACTTTGCTTCGGTCAGACTGCGCGGAAGACAGCCTACATTCAGTGTTTCATTGGTTTCTTTTTGCTTTCAGAACAACACGTGATGTAATAAGGAAAACACCACTATTAATCCTTGAGATTTCCAACCCAGCATACAGGTACACCGTCCTTAAACCATAGTCACACTCAAAACTACATTAAACGATTAAAAGAGAAAACATAAACCCACATTGTGGTGTTCAAAAATCTGAGTCTATTCAAAATATAAATTAAACCTGGAAAGTTTTAGGATTTTGCCGAAAATGTTTAGCCCTGTGCTAAAACATGCTAGCAATGCCTAAAACATACACTCAGTGCCTAGCAACATGATAGCAACACCTAACTACATGCTAAACATGCTAGTAATGCCTAGCAACATGTTAGCATTGCGCTGCAACCAGCTAAAATATAATAGCAATGCCTAGAAACATGCTAGCAACCCTATAGCTACATGTTAAAACATGCTAGGAGCGTTTTTCTACATGCTAAAATGCTAGCAATGCCTAGCAACATACTAGCATTGCCTAGCACTGCCTAGCAACTAGCTAAAACATACTAGTAATGCCTATCAACATGCTAGCAACACTTAGCAACATGCTAGGAACACTTAGCTACATGCTAAAACATGCTAGCAATACCTGGCAACATCCTAGATCATGCTAGCAATGCCTAGCTACATCTGAGGGTTTATCTAGCTAGCTGGTTGTTTGTCTTACTGTTATGTCTGTATAAACTTCAAACTTTTAAAAGTAGTTACAATTTTCAGACAAGTCTTTCCCTTAAGAAAATCGAGAGTTCATGGCAAATTTACCACAAAATTGCTGCACATTCGCCACTGATAATTTTCACATGCAAATGAGCTTTCCAGTAAACTTGTGGCAAACTGTCCATTGTTGCCAAAGGTTTGCCGGAGGTTCACCACTACCGGCGAAGAGCTGCAAATTTGCGTTAAGTTTGCGGCTGGTTTAGATTTTCTGTAAGGGTTGTCAAGCCAATATCAATGTTTGTATCTACGAACTTTACCTACCTAGTTTTACAGTGGGGTCGAAAAGTCAAAATATAATTAAAAACTTGAAATAAACACAAAGTTGTAAGAAAACAAAACAGTTATGATATATGATTCTGCACTGTTTCTATGTCACTAATCAAATGTAAGTAAATTAGTGACACTGACCATGTTAACTCCTTTTGTACAGACAGTGAGATTTCCTTTGCTTCAATTGAAGCACACAAGATGCTCTTTCATTCTCAAATCATGCTGGATAACACGATCATTATTCATGACAATTCCAGTGCAGGGGGACATGCCAAATACTACGTATTTTCTTTTTTTTTGTACTTTTTAACTCAACTTTCACTCAAATCGTTACACTGATAACAGAATTTGTAATGAACCAAAAAACTGTAATAATATAGAATGTGATACAGATGCATTTTCAAAAGTGGTCTCTGACTTTCGAGCCCAACTGTATATAATAACAAAATACGTTCTGTTATTACTTGGTTTGGTTGGATTGGGGTTTAGCGATACTCCCTCCAATTTCAGTAGGTTTCCCACAACCCCCCTCTGGCCTCTCTCTAGGATGTGAGCGGCATTGGGACCAATCCGAGGTCGAGGAGTCGACCGAGCACTGTAGCACCCAGGAAACAGAACTGGATCTGGAGCTAATGGACCTTTTAGAAGAGTTGACGACCCATTCTCAGTGTTTCCCTCCAGTCGACCACGAGCTGTGAGATGAGATTAAATATATAAGTGATGAACTATTATACATGCAACACAATGAGCTCATGGTTTGGTCTTACCGGAGGACGGGCGTTTGTAGTATTCAGGAAACAGTGTGGGATCTGGTGGAATGGGACCAGAGATCATTGAGGGTCCTTCACACATGCTGGTGCTGCTGGAGAAATTAAAACAATCCTTATTCATCTAGAATGTGAAACTATAAATATCTACAGAGTAAATACAGTAGACAACAAACAAACAAACAAACATGACAATTTTGAACCATGACAATTGAATGAACTACAAAGCAATAGTTTATTCGTTTTAATCATCTAAGAATCACTGGCATGTTTAATTGTTTTTAGTAGCTATTTGTTTTTAGTTTTCCACGTGTTTGTATACACATATATTTATATACATTTTAAATGCAAGGTAATCTGCAAATGAAATGGACCAGTCTGTGATATCGATAACCACAAAATAAATATGCATACATTTATATTAGGTTCTAGTAAAGACTAATGTGTGTGATGTGCATATGCATTTTAGTTTATTTAATAATGAACTCTCTGCTGATTGAAGATAATACACGGTTATCAATAATCTATCGCCATATTTAATCTGTCTAAGAACATTAACGGCAATGCATACAGCCTAATGAAAATTTAGTTTCTAACAAATACCTACCTTTAATAAAAAGCTCAATTATTTTGACAATTGTGCAGTTTTCGTTGCTCTGTTCCTCAGTTACACAAACACTGATGACGCATTAACAACAAGCGCAAAGCTTCACCATGGCAACGCCTTAAAGAGACAGTAGCAGCTTTTGTCGTAAGATAATTTTTGCTGCAGAGATTAGAGGATAATAAATTGGTAGAACTGGTGTTTTTTTAAACACCATTTTTTTTAAAATGAGATAATTAGTAATTTTTAAATAAATACAAATTGTATTCAATTTTTGTATGATTTATTACATAATAACCTAATTTATTATGTAATATATTTATATAGCCCTATCATATT
The DNA here is from genome assembly GCF_019703515.2 of Myxocyprinus asiaticus. Lineage (NCBI taxonomy): Eukaryota > Metazoa > Chordata > Actinopteri > Cypriniformes > Catostomidae > Myxocyprinus > Myxocyprinus asiaticus. The sequence continues at coordinate 2,631,846 of NC_059367.1, read as the reverse complement.
TGAAATTCTATAATATATATCATACTAAAATATTCTAGTAAATTATTTAGGCGTATATATAGTGATAAAATTCTAAAATAAACAAAGAAGCAATGCAAAAAGTCATAAAAAATATTCTGAAATTGAACAAGTGTCACCGTTATTCACCGCTCTGTTCTGTGGACTCTTATTTTGATATGGTTTTTGTGTCTTCCTTCCTAAATTTCCCCTGGACTACACTTCCCATAATGCACTGCCCTCATCACTGCCATCTGTTCCCAATCCTCCTCACCAATCCTCTCAGTTACCTCATCAGCACCTTTGTGTATAAATACCCTCCAGTTTTGTTCATTCCTTGTCAGTTCTTGTATTGTTATGTTGTGGTGTTAAAGTGTTATTTAGTTGGTTAAGCGATGTTTAGCATTATAGTTTGTGCCGTTCCAGCGAGTTTCCTTGATTATTCCCTGTATTTGTTCCACTCCAGCGACTACTATTAAAAGATAGAAAAGTTACTCCTGCTTCTCCTCTCTTGCTGTCCATGAACCCAACATTACAGAAGAACTGACCACCAATAGGGCCCAACGGGAGGTTTCTTGTTCTATTGGGACTGAACACATTCATCCGGATTATGGAGGTTTGAGGTCCACTTCTGGAGCTATTTAGTCAAGACCTTCCTCTCCTGGAATACACACTTAAGTTCTGTCAACTTGTTTCCCTAACCCCTTTACTAGACACCTACCTCAAAACCACTTATGGAATGGGATTGAACTTTCATAGAATCACGGCCCTCCCGGAGGAAGGGAGTCTTGAATACATTCGAACCACCCTAGCCATACAACATTTCTCACTCTTGACATCCCCCAAGACAAACCCTGTCTCCACGCCTTCCACGGCCCCTGTCGCCAAGGTAACGCCACTCCTTATTTTCTCCCTTACACAGTGAATTATGGCGGGAACCCAGGGCCAGTGCCTACACCTTCCACGGTTAACGAGCCAGTGCCCATGCCTGTAACCTCGACTGTCCCTGTAACCACACTCCCTGCTGGCAGGAGGAGAAGGAAAAGGACATCTCTCCAGTCTCTGCCCATATTCATGACCATAAAGGTCGTTCCCCAGTCTCTGCCAGTGCTCACGACCATGGAGGTTGTTCCCCAGTCTCTGCCAGTGCTCACGACCACGGAGGTTGTTCCCCAGTCTCTGCCAGTGCTCACGACCACGGAGGTTGTTCCCCAGTCTCTGCCTGGACTCTATCACAGGAGTCACTTCCCAGTCATCCACGGCTCTTAGCCCTGAGCCTTCCACGGCCTCATCCCTCGATACTCCCATGACTCTGCCTTCCATGACTTTGCCTCTTGAGCCTTCGACGGCCCCGCCCCTCGAGCCTCTCATGGCTTTGTGCCTCCCACGGCTCCGCCTGCATTTGAACCTCTCCTGGCTCAACCTGCCTCCGTTGACCCTTCCTTGGATCCACCCTCTGTGTCTCCTACAGCTCTGCCCTCAATCCCTGGATATCCACCTCCTACGGCTCTGCTCATTCCACCACGGTCTCCACCAACTATGTCTCAAATCCCCTATCCTCCTGTGGCTCTGCCAGCTCATCCTCCGGTTCCTCTTGAGTCTCAAATACTCCATCTCCTGCAGCTCCGTCTCCGGATCCATCTCCGGCTCTGCCATCGAGACCTCAAGTCCCTACTCCTGCTGCTCCGCCTCTAGATCCGCCTATGGCTCCGCCCCCTAATTTTCCACCTCCTGCGTCCAAACTGCTGGACTCCATTCTCTTCCTAGAGCTCCCTCCCAAACCTCTTGACCCAGTCACTACTCAGCGGCCACCTCCCAGGCCCCTGTCACAGTTATTCACCGTTCTGTTCTGTGGACTCTTATTTTGATATGGTTTTTGTGTCTTCCTTCCTTAGTTTCCTCTGGACTACACTTCCCATAATGCTCTGCCATCTGTTTCCAATCCTCTCCTGTTCTCCGTTCCCTCATCAGCACCATTGTGTATAAATAACCTCCAGTTTTGTTCATTCCTTGTCAGTTCTTGTGTTATGTTGGTGTTAAAGTGTTATTTAGTTGGTTATGTGATGTTTAACATTATATTGTTCCACTCCAGTGAGTTTCCTTGATTATTCCCTGTATTTGTTCCACTCTTGTGACTACTATTAAAAGAGAGAAGTTACTCCTGCGTCTTCTCTCCATGAACCCAGTGTTACAACAAGACCTCTGCCTGAGAGAAATTAAGATTTTAATTAATGGCTAATAAATTGTATCATTTTATCAAATACATTTTATTTTATTTTAATGATCAAATAATTTATGCAATTTAATGTTAGGTTTTTATTGCTGTGTTCTAGAATAATAAGAGAAGTTGATTCAAATTCACATTTAATCATTTACATGGTTTCAATGGTGCAAGCCATAAAAAAACAAAAAGCTAATTAATAAATAAACAGCTCCCAGAGAACAAAAAATAAAACTGTGGGAAAAATGTATCAATAGCATGCATAATAGTAATATTGCAGGTTGTAAAACCAGTTATAACACATGCACACAAACTTGTTTTTATATCATATCATAGACTTCCATGCATTTTATGGATTTTATACAGATCTAATGATAATTTCTATACCCTAACCCTCACAGAAACCTTTTTACATTTTCAAAAAACATTGTTTAGTATGTTTAATAAGCCATTTCCCTCGTGGGGACCGCTGGATGGGCCTAATAGGGTGGGTGATCTCAGGTTTTACTATCCTTGTGGGGACATTTGGATTTGGTCCCCACAGTGTAGTATAAACATGTATATACACACACACAGATGAACTGGTGTGACTATAACAAAGAGCTTTTGTAAAAAAAACAAAAAAAAAAATAAATCAGTCACAGTGCTAAACACATTCAGAAATGAAGGGGTGAGATGAAAACACACAATGCAGAACACACACACACACACACACACACACACACACACACACACACACACACACACACACACACACAGAGAGAGAGAAGCAGGGCATCAATAATTGGAGCTCTACTGCCATCTTGTGGTCATTGTTGGCATTACAATTCATCTGTTGTTTTCTAGTTGATAACAGCAATCTGACACTCACTCACACACACACACACACACACACACACACACACACACTCACACACACACACACACACACACACACGTTGGTGCGGCTATCCTTATGACTCTTCATAGACATAATGATTTTTATACTGTATGAACTATAGATTCTATCCCCTAACCCTAACCCTCACAGAAACCTTTCTGCATTTTTACATTTTCAATAAAACATCATTTAGTATGTTTTTTAAGTGATTTGAATTATGGGGACACTAGAAATGTCCTCATAAACCACATTTATAACATAATACCCTTGTAATTACCAGTTTATAACCTAAAAAATGTCCTCGTAAACCACTTAAACCTGCCCCCCCCCCCCCCCCCCCCACACACACACATCTAATAAAGTGCACTAATCATTCAGATGCAAAGGCTAGTCAGGCAAACTCTAATGCGGTCATTTAGATATTACAGTTGCCAGATTAATTTAAATTATATACACATTTACATAATCTGGGAGAAACGGAGAAAACGCTAGAGAATGCGCATGCGCAGTTCCTGCCCCTCCACTGCTGTCTCCTTCAGTGTGCCCTCTCTCGCTGTACAGTCCAGAAACACGCACATCGATACGGTAAGACATTCACAGATTTACACTCAAAGCATGTTGCATTGAAAAACTGCTCATTATCAACAACAACAACATATAGGTTAAATGATTCTAATTGCATTCTGCCTTGGGATCTTATTCTGGACATGCATGTCACGCACACTGGAGCAGAGACAGCGAGTGACCAGGGCCGCACATAGACGTCAGTGACACCGTAATAATGGTTATTATGAAATCACTGTTACACACAAATATGTTTCATTTTTAAAAACGTGCATTTTCGCACTGAAACATTGCATGTCTAATCTGCGTTTTTATATCAAACGTGTGTCAGTGTTCCAGCAAGGACACTGTAGAAGAGCGATGATTATAGACTGTGTTCACTGGACTCTGTGTTTCTTTACATAACAGCCATTTAACTGATATTAAAGGAAAAGGAAACTTTGCATTAGCCGCGGGCCGCGATCCTTCGACCTGCGTGTTAATGCTACAATGTTGCAGAATGTTGTAACAATGTATCAGCAGCGGAATAACGGACTCGCGCGCCGCCTCTGATGTAGTTACAGAGATAAATACAGAAATAAACTCGCGCGCTGTGTGTGCAAATACTCTGATTTATCTCGATGATCGATCTTTATCCTGATAATCGATGAAAGGCTGTAAGGAATGAAACTGTTGTTGAGTGAAAGGCTAAAACTCGTTATTCGGGCGTTGCGCGTGCGTGTATCGCGTCAGTCACGCGCGATTGTCGCGGAGCGACTTACTTTGATGTGTTGTTTGGTGTCTCTTCGTTATCCAAAAGATACAAAGAACATGATTGAATCACTAAAACAGATTTAGATGTACGTTTCACCTTGGGAACAGAGTGTACAATCACAAAAAATGAACTGTGACGTCTGCTATTGTTCTCTCTGGCCTGTCATTGTGTTCCATTGTTAATACTTTTCCTCATTGCTTAAGAGTTATTTATATTTTTCAGGGCACATACATTAAAGCTAAGTCCAAAATGAACAAAATCCCAAAAGCAGTTTATCGTGCAACCAAAATTCCAATTATAACCAGAAAATTCAGATTTGGTGCATAACATGAGGCTTTTAACTATAAACAAGCCTAAAATACACCGGGGACTTTTATTTTAAAAAGTGCAGAGACTTGGATCCGTTACAATGCTCTATATGTAAGTATTTAACAAATTAAATACTTTTTATAGCCTATAATTTCAACAGATGTGGTTTATTTATGAGGAATAAAAAAATTAGGAATAAAAAACTATCGGCATAGATTTTTGCAGATAACCGATAGTTCCACAAAGGAACTATCTGCACCGATTAATCGGTAAAACCAATATATCGGTCTACCACTAGATTGCATTACAATCAGATTAAACTTAAACACAAAATATAGCCTGAATATGATTACATAATAAAGACAACAAGCTCTTACCCCAGCTGTTTTGCGACATGTATTATGTTTAGTCCTATACACGCTGTGAAAATAGGATGCAAGCAGGGTTTACCTTAAGAAGCTATATCAATCTGGGGTTGGGGATTGGGAGGGGGAAAGGGAAATAATGGGGTTTAAGGGGGATAATGGTTGACTCTGTGCATGTATATTTTGCTTTATGTGTCATGTTTGAGAATCAACCAATAAAAATGTTAATCTGAAAAAAAGAATCTATATCAATCTAACCTGACCCTTAATTGCTTTTGTTACATTTTAAAATTATATATTTTTTGACTAAAATAGATCATGTATTGCAATCTTTATCATGCTGGTCTCTTAGAATCACGTTACTTTAACTGTATTTTAGCAAAACTATTTCTACATAGCTCATTGTACCTATCGCGGCAGTTTCCTGGTGAAATGAACAATAGAGGCGCTACAACAACAATGACTTTTAATCACAAGTAAAATGGCAGATTATCAGTTCATAAACACGTACTTTTCGCCCTGTTCCTCACACAATGCTGCAACAATTATATAAATATATAGTCTGCATGTGCTACGCGCTTCACAGTGAATAAAGTGATCTGCTCTTTGTCATAAATATACACACAGAGCACACGTGATGTTAATAATGCGGTTAGTGTATAAGCTGTGGCATCTCGCATTCACTTATTTGACATTCACACATTCAAATATTATGATTTTAATCTGATTAATTGTGCATTTATACTTTAATTTCATCCCAAATATGTCAAATTCTGTGAAATTCTGCGTTTTATAATTAATTCAATTTTTAAGACTGGATTCTGCGATTCTGTCTGTGTTTTCCATAACGCGGAAATCATAGGGCCCTATATGTCTAACTACATTTACAAATTTGTTCGAGCGTAATCAGATTGCGAGGTAAATCAACTCATAGAGCGTTGCACTTGTGATGTAAAGGACTGGGGTACGGGTCCTGAAGAGCACATGAGTCAACACAAAACTAAGCACAAAGTGTCATAGAAGCAATACAAAAAGATGTGGTTGTGTTTTTCATCTCACATTTGCCTTTTATGACACTATCGGTTAGGTTTAGGTTGAATGTTTAGGGTAGGGAGGTCAGTTTTGTTGATTTAAAATGCAATAGAGCATTAACTTTAAAAACCTCATCTGTTTGGGAGAACATTTAACTTGCTTTCAGCACCACACAGCGGACATTTCACCTCATAACTGTTGCGATACGCATAATGAAACACGTAATATAATTTTGCAAAAGTGTCGCCACAATCACGTAATTTTTATGAGATCAGGCTGTAATTTTGTATCACACTTCCTTTTGTCTGTATCTATTGGCAAACATAAGTCTTGCTCTATCAAAGCGTTCTTGCATTCTCTCACCCTGTTTAATCTTTATCATAGAGCGCTTTATTCATTAAGGCTGTGTGCTTTTCCAATAAGCTGCTCTCTCTAATGGCCTCTGTGTATTAGGGTGAGTTCTGAAGGACAGATATTTATCTTATGATATTGATCACTCTTAGCCGCTGTGTTTTCGGTAGATGGTTGATGAATGGCAGGTACAGCAGGTGTACCTGTTTATTTTAGGTGTACTATTTCTTTAAGGAAGGGTGTGCATGGCAAAGGTGGCAGTGTTGAGGTAAACATTTCTCATTTCGTAACACCTCACATGGAAAAGCGGTGTCCGTTTTAGTGTCACTATTTTTAAAGTGTGTGTCTGGGGACCTGGGGGAGGGGATACACAGTGTGTGTGTGTGTGTGTTTGTGTGGTTGTAAATATGCTGCCTCAGCATCCTATCTTCTGGGATCCACCCCCTTTCCCATGGGCAAATGTCAGTTGCCAGAAGACTCTCACCAAGGACAGGTCTGTTCCCTAATGTCACATGCCATGTGATGTTAATCACCCATGGCAACACATCAGAGCACTCCACAGGCACCAGACAGCCATTCTGTTATATAGATGGTTAATATGCCAGTGATAGTTGGCATGTGGATAATTCTGAACTCTGACCCCACTTTAAAGAGCCATGTCTGAGAAAGGAGCAAAGCAGAGTGGAAAGATGGAAAGAGTGGAGGAGAAGACCTGCTGCGATCACTGCAAACCAAAGACATGTGGTGAGATATATATATATAGATAGATAGATAGATAGATAGATAGATAGGTAGAGTAACAGACAGACAGACAGACAGATAGATAGATAGAACGACAGACAGACAGACAGATAGATAGATAGATAGATAGATAGATAGATAGATAGATAGAACGACAGATAGATAGAATGACAGATAGATAGATAGAATAACAGACAGACAGACAGACAGATAGATAGAATAACAGACAGACAGACAGACAGATAGATAGATAGAATGACAGATAGATAGATAGAACAACAGATAGATAGATAGAATAACAGACAGACAGATAGATAGATAGAACGACAGACAGACAGATAGATAGAACGACAGATAGATAGATAGATAGAACGACAGATAGATAGATAGAATGACAGATAGATAGATAGAATAACAGACAGACAGACAGACAGATAGGTAGAATAACAGACAGACAGACAGATAGATAGATAGAACGACAGACAGACAGACAGACAGATAGAACGACAGATAGATAGATAGAACGACAGATAGATAGAATGACAGTCAGATAGATAGATAGAATAACAGACAGACAGACAGACAGATAGATAGATAGAATAACAGACAGACAGACAGTCAGATAGATAGAATAACAGACAGACAGACAGACAGACAGATAGATAGATAGAATAACAGACAGACAGACAGATAGATAGAACGACAGACAGACAGATAAATAGAATGACAGATAGATAGATAGAATAACAGACAGACAGACAGACAGATAGATAGAATGACAGACAGACAGATAGATAGACAGAACGACAGATAGAATGATAGATAGATAGATAGACTGACAGACAGACAGATAGATAGAACGACAGACAGATAGATAGACAGACAGACAGATAGAATGACAGACTGACTGACTGACTGACAGATAGATAGAAAGATAGATAGATAGATAGATAGACTGACAGACAGACAGATAGATAGAATGACAGACAGATAGATAGACAGACAGACAGAACGACAGACTGACTGACTGACTGACAGACAGATAGAAAGATAGATAGATAGATAGATAGACACAGATAGATAGAATGACAGACAGACAGATAGATAGAATGACAGACAGACAGATAGATAGATAGATAGATAGATAGATAGATACTAGCTTCACATTTATGATTCAAAGGGATAGTTCACCCAAAAATGTAAGAATATTTCAGCTCTGTATGCTTATATTCTGACGCTGCAGTGTATTGTCCACCATGTTGCAAAAGGCTGTATTTTATGTTAGCATCGTTAGCAACATTCGTTACAGTATTGTAACAGTAAACATACAAGGCACAGCAGCCCCTCGGCACACTAGAGCAGAAGGAAAAAAACATTGCCGTTTATCAAGCGCTCAAACTTTGCTTGTTGCAGAACAATCTGGAATAATGTTAGACATTGTAACAGTCACCTCTTTGAAACCTGAACTTGTTCAGAATGTTAAATCTTTGACACCTGCACTAACAACAGTCTAGACACAGCGCAACGAATGAAACAGAAAGCAGGTGTCTCGGCAATCATTTTTGAAATATTAAGCTCTTATTGACTTGACACGGTGTCTAAAAATGTGCCTGTCCTGCGCAAGACACTGAAGAAACAACGAGACGCGGTGCAGCAGTCAAGGAAATTCGTTCAGCACATTAACATAGGAAAACAATGAAAAAACTGTGCACGTTCAGTGTGAACGGCCCCTAACTCATCCGTTCGCATGTGAGAGCGCGTGGGAGAAAGTTTGGATGGCTATATATTTTTTCAGAAATTACAAACCTGAACGCTACTTGAAAAACTGACCCGTCCCAACCCCGGCGGACCTCTAACGTGAACCGCCCTTGAGAGCGCTGACAACAGCGTATTCACGTGTGTACCCAGAACATCTTGTCACCCCTCGAGCAGTTTTTGCCACGCTTTCCTACCAGGGCGGCCCCCCCCATGCAATTGCGTGGTTTGCGTGGTGGTTAAAACCGCTACTGGCTGTAATTTCACAATGCCTGTAACAATCAAAAGATGTGATCAATGAAGATACAGTATGACGATGGACTGACGTTCACTGTCAGTTATGACAGTACAGAGTATGTTGTCAATACGTGATACTGTAAGAATTGTGTAACAAGTACACTAATGTACACTGTAATGTCATTAATGGTACCATACTGTATCATACTCTTACAGTACAGTATGAATAAATTGACAGTTTACCTTTTCAGATTTGGGTGAGTAATAACATTTACTTTTAGTCGTTTAACAGATGCTTTTATAGTAGCCAAAGTGACTTACAAATGAGAAAGACTCACAAATTTGTCACAGTCCTGTAATTTGCTTTACAGTAGTTAGGCCTTTGTTTGTGCACATAGTGGACATTGATGCCCAGATCCTGCCCTCTTTCTCTCTCTGATGCCCACCTCTGTGACATCTCTGACTGGCCTCCATTATACAAATTAATTGTTTGGTTCCTCTTCCATGCAGTCTGTCCTGCACTATATTGACAAAATGCAAATGCTCAAACACACACTCTGAATGCATATGGTACATACTCTAAACAATAGTAATTAGGTATGACATAAATTGGCAATATTGTAACAAATTCATTATGTTTGGTTAAATCCTGTTCTGAACATGTGATTTTCTGTAGATGTTGATATTTTACAAACACATAAAATAGTCAAACCAGTTGAAAATCTATAGCTATACCAAATGATTCATTGATTAACCATTAAAATCAGTTGGATAAAATTATACTCAAATGTATTCAAAGGAATGAGAACAGATAAAATGAAAATGTTGATGATATTAGCATTATGAAAGGCAGTTACTTTCAATGAAAGGTATATATAGATGAAACTTATTTGGTGTGGTGAAAATGTTACTTTGTGATTTTGTGTTTTGTACTTAGTCAATTGAAAATAGGCTGAAATGTTTGCATTTTTTATTATCTGTTGTGATATTAGTACTAAGAGTTTTGAAAATGTACCACTTGTGAAAATAGTAAAAATTTGAGGTCGGGGTCTGGGTAGCTCAGCTAGAAAAGACACTGGCTATCACCCCTGGAGTCGTGAGTTTGAATCCAGGGCGTGTTGAGTGACTCCAGTCAGGTCTCCTAAGCAACCAAATTGGCCCGGTTGCTAGGGAGGGTAGAGTCACATGGGGTAACCTCCTCGTGGTCACTATAATGTGGTTCCCGCTCTCAGTGGGGTGCGTGGTGAGTTGTGCGTGGATGCTGTGGAGAATAGCGTGAAGCCTCCACATGCGCTATGTCTCCGCGGTAACGCGCTCAACAAGCCACGTGATAAGATGTGCAGATTGAGGGTCTCAGATGTGGAGGCAACTGAGATTCGTCCTCCGCCACCCGGATTGAAGCGAGTCACTACGCCACCACGAGGACTTAGTGCGCATTGGGAATTGGACATTCCAAATTGGGGAGAAAAAAAAAATTATTTGAGATGAACTGATAGTGGATTTTGCAGATACCGATTACTAAAGTGGTGGAAAAGGCAGATAACCGATTAATCGGCCGATTGTTTTCAAATGGATTTATGGAAAGTAAAAAAAAAAACAATCTTACTGTTTCCTTACTTTGACGGACACAAACATAGAGATAACAAGAGTCCAAAATGAATAAAATCCCTGATGCGGTTTATTGTGCAACCAAGATCCCAATAATAGTCAGAACAAATAAACATTTTGTGCATAACGAAGGACTTTTAACTATAAAAATGCCCGAAACACACTGAGGACTCTTATTTTGAAATGACAGAGACTTGACTCCGTTACAATGCTCTGTATTAAGTGTTAACGAAATTAAGCTTTTTATAGCCTAAATATGCACCAGATGAAGTGTTTTGTGTATATATAACTTACAGTGCTGTGAAAAAGTATTTCTTCTGATTTCTTCTGTTTTTGTGTATATCTTATACTAAATTGTTTCAAAAATTCAAACAACAAAGGCAATCTGAGTAAACACAAAATATGGTTTTTAAATGATAATGTTATTTATTGAATCAAAGAAGTTATCAATACCATCTGGTCTCACCCTGTAACACACTATGCCAAGGTCGTAAGAAATTCCAGAAATGATGAGGAAAAAGGTGACTGAAATACATCAGTCGGGGAAGGGTTACAAAGCTATTTCAAATGCTCTGGGACTCCAAAGAACCACAGTGAGAGCCATTATCTCCAAATGGAGAAAACTTGGCACAGTAGTGAACCTTCCCAGAAGTGGCTGACCTTCCAAAATTCCTCCAAGAGCACAGCGATGACTCATCCAGGAAGTCACAAAAAAGCCAAGGACAACATCCAAGAAACTGCAGACCTCTCTCACATCAATAAAGGTCACTGTTCATGACTCCACTATCAGAAAGACACTGGCCAAAAATGCCATCCATGGAAGAGTGGCGAGGCGAAAACCACTGCTAACCCAGGACAACATTAAGGCTCGTCTGAATTTTGCCAGAACACACCTTGATGATCCTCAAAGCTTTTGGGAGAATGTTCTTTTGAGGGAATGTTCTGTGGACTGATGAGTCGAAAGTGGAACTGTTTTGAAGACAGGGGTCCCGTTACACCTGGCATAAATCAAACACAGAATTCAACAAAAAGAACATCATACCTACGGTCAAGCATGGTAAGGTAGTGTGATGGTGTGGAGATGCTTTGCTGCTTCAGGGCGACTCGCAATAATTGAGGGAAACATGAATTCTGCTCTCTACCAGAAAATCCTAAAGGAGAACGTCCGGTCATCAGTCCGTGAGTTGAAGCTCAAGCGCAACTAGATTATGCAGCAAGACAATGATCCAAAGCATAAGAGTAAGTCCACCTCTCAATGGCTCAAAAGAAGCAAAATTAAAGTTTTGGAGTGGCCTAGTCAAAGTCCTGACTTGAACCCAATTGAGATGCTGTTGCAGGACCTTAAACGGGCAGTTCATGCTCGAAAACCCTCCAATGTGGCTGAACTAAAGCAGTTTTGCAAAGAAGAGTAGGCCAATATTCCCCCACAGCATTGTGAAAGACTGATCTCCAGTTATCGGAAGCATTTGGTTGCAGTTGTTGCTGCTAAAGGTGGCACAACCAGCTATTAAGTTTAAGGGGGCAGTTAGTTTTTCACATGGGTGATATAGGTGTTGGATAACTTTTTTGCTTCAATAAAAAAAAGATATATTTGAAAACTGTATTTTGTGTTTTCTCAGGTTGCCTTTGTTTTATGTTATATCTCGTTTGAAGATTTAGTATGAAAAATAAACAAAAATAGAACAAATCAGGAAGGGGGCAAATACCTTTTCACAGCAATGTATATATAAGTTGGACACACAATATACACTATATTGCCAAAAGTATTAGCTCACCCATCCAAATAATTGAATTCAGGTGTTCCAATCACTTCTATGGACACAGGTGTATAAAATGAAGCACCTAGGCATGCAGACTGCTTCTACAAACATTTGTGAAAGAATGGGCCGCTCTCAGGAGCTCAGTGAATTCCAGCGTGGTACTGTGATAGGATGCCACCTGTGCAACAAGTCCAGTCGTGAAATTTCCTCGCTACTAAATATTCCACAGTCAACTGTCAGTGGTATTATAACAAAGTGGAAGCGATTGGGAATGACAGCAACTCAGCCACGAAGTGGTAGGCCATGTAAAATGACAGCGGATGCTGAGGCGCATAGTGCGCAGAGGTCGCCAACTTTCTGCAGAGTCAATCTCTACAGACCTCCAAAGTTCATGTGGCCTTCAGATTAGATCAAGAACAGTGCGTAGAGAGCTTCATGGAATGGGTTTCCATGGCTGAGCAGCTGTATCCAAGCCATACATCACCAAGTGCAATGCAAAGCGTCGGATGCAGTGGTGTAAAGCACGCCGCCACTGGACTCTAGAGCAGTGGAGACGCGTTCTCTGGAGTGACGAATCACGCTTCTCCATCTGGCAATCTGATGGATGAGTCTGGGTTTGGCGGTTGCCAGGAGAATGGTACTTGTCTGACTGCATTGTGCCAACTGTGAAGTTTGGTGGAGGGGGATTATGGTGTGGGGTTGTTTTTCAGGAGCTGGGCTTGGCCCCTTATTTCCAGTGAAAGGAACTCTGAATGCTTCAGCATATCAAGAGATTTTGGACAATTCCATGCTCCCAACTTTGTGGGAACAGTTTGGGGATGGCCCCTTCCTGTTCCAACATGACTGCGCACCAGTGCACAAAGCAAGGTCCATAAAGACATGGATGAGAGAGTTTGGTGTGGAAGAACTTGACTGGCCTGCACAGAGTCCTGACCTCAACCCGATAGAGCACCTTTGGGATGAATTAGAGCGAAGACTGCGAGCCAGGCCTTCTCATCCAACATCAGTGTCTGACCTCACAAATGCGCTTCTAGAAGAATGGTAAAAAATTCCCATAAACACACTCCTAAACCTTGTGGAAAGCCTTCCCAGAAGAGTTGAAGCTGTTATAGCTGCAAAGGGTGGGCCGATGTCATATTAAACCCTATGGATTAAGAATGGGATGTCACTTAAGTTCATATGCGTCTAAAGGCAGATGAGCGAATACTTTTGGCAATATAGTGTATGTGCTGACGGGAGGTTTTACAAAAATTTGCATGCACTTGCTTCAATTTAAAATGCTTGGTTATCTAATCAAAATAACAACAACAACAACAACAACAACAAAAAAATTTAAAAACAACAATTGGCATAGATATTTTCATTTAACCGATAGTTTCAAAAAGCAACTATCGACACCGATTAATCAGTAAAACCGATATATCTGGTCTACCTTTAGTAAAAATAGAAAATAATAGAAAATAGAAACCTTGCCCAGTAGGTGGCGATATGCATGAAGAATGTGAATCGCCAAAAACAAAAGAATAACAATGTGGTAGTGAAAGTAAAAGTGGAGATTTATAGTAAAAATGGATGATGAGAAATAATGTGATGAGAGAGATAAAGGATATATAAAATAAATGATGAGAGAATTTTCCATTTTGGGTGAACTATTCCTTTAAACACTGCTGAATGTCTTGCCCCATAGATTTCCATTATAAATGTGTAACTGTAAACACAATTTTTGCTTGTTTTGTATTGTCGGTGGTAACTGGCTGCATTGTCACAGGTGCTGTACATAGAGCAAAACTTTCATTGAACCAAAAATATTCCCTTAAAGACCTCTTTTCTGTGTGTGTGTCCATAGAGGTGAACCTCACTCCTGTTGTTGTGTGAAGATAGTTCCAGTGTAGCCGTGTGTGGTTACACTGGAGGAATATTGACTTGTTAAATGACATATTCTACTGTTAATTGTAGAGACTAAACATGTTGCACAACTCGCTAGCACATTTTCAGTCTGCTGACTAGCTTATGATTTTGTGTCTCATATTGACTAAAGTTTCTCTTTCTCTCTCTGTGTTCAGCAAACATGGCCGTTCCTCCTGCGTACGCTGACCTCGGCAAAGCCGCCAAAGATATCTTCAGCAAAGGCTATGGTGAGTGACGTTACAGAAACGACATGAAAAGCCCCATGTGCTAGTCTACCAGGGCAACATGAATATAGCTGACCCGTAAGCCCAATCCTTCAAAATAGATACATGAGAGCAGCTGGTCATTGTAACGATAATATTACCACAATATCAATCAATACTGACCTGCTGTCCAATGACAGATGGGTAAGTGAGAGGTTAATGTCAGGAGGGGCTCTTGAGGGGCCACATTTCCTGCAGGAGCCTTATGGGAATCGATGCATTCTCGAAACAATCAAACACAAACACACACACACACACACACAAGAAGACTATAGCTACTAATAACAATTGTTAGAACTTTAGACTGGCTTGGAAATGTTTGAGAATGGTCTCCTTTTTTTTAGCACAACAAATGTGTATATATAATAAACGCTCAGTAAATACAGTAAGGCAAGGAACAAAATTCTGACAGTACAAATATTAGTTGTCATATCCTGCATTTTTAAAAGGATTATGTCCAACACTGGTGTACTGTACATTGCAATACAGTATATTGTACTATATATATATATATATATATATATATATATATATATATATATATATATATATACAGTTGTGCTCAAAAGTTTGCATACCCTGGCAGAAATTGTGAAATTTTGGCATTGATTTTGAAAATATGACTGATCATGCAAACAAACTGTCTTTTATTTAAGGACAGATATGAAGCCATTTATTATCACATAATTGTTTGGCTCCTTTTTAAATCATAATGATAACAGAAATCACCCAAATGGCCCTGATCAAAAGTTTACATACCCTTGAATGTTTGGCCTTGTTACAGACACACAAGGTGACACACACAGGTTTAAATGGCAATTAAAGGTTAATTTCCCACACCTGTGGCTTTTAAGTACAGACTCAATCTCAAATTAATGTTGTGTTTTCGAATCACAGAACCAAGAGGTAACATATATAGAGAAAACAAAATTGGCCCTAACACGGATCCTTGCGGAACACCACAATTCATTGTTGAAGAGGAGGACATCTCAGCTCCAGCAAACATTATATATTTCCTATTTGACAAATAGGACACAAACCAGTCTAAAGCCACCCCAGATATTCCCACCCATCTCTTTAATGTATCAATTAACACTGAATGATCAACTGTATCAAACGCTGAAGTTAAATCAAGCAACACTAAAATGGAGCATTCTCCAGCGTCCTCCGCCATCAATAAATCATTGGTCACTCTAAGAAGGGCAGTTTCTGTACTGTGATTTTCTCTAAAACCTGACTGAAATTTCCCAAAAATATTGTTATCCTTTACTACCTCCAACAGTTGCTTCACTGCTGCTTTCTCTATAATTTTGAAATGAAAGGTAATTTTGAAATTGGTCTATAATTATTAGCAACCAAAGGATCTAATGAGGGCTTCTTCAGAAGCGGTTGAACTATCGCAGTCTTTAACTCCTCTGGAACACATCCTGACACATGCAAGCTATTTATTATAGATAACAAAGAAGGGCCTTAAGTCCAATTTTATAAAGATCCTGCTCTGAAATAGGAGAGAAAGAATCCAACAAACTCTCCCTACAAAACGATTTTTCCACACATGGGAGCGGAGCAATAATTGACGCCCTTATGTTAGAGACCTTATTTATTTATTGATTTATTGATTTATTTTTCTCTTCATTTCTCCCCAATTTGTAATGCCCAATTCCCAATGCGCTCCAAGTCCTCGTGGTGGCGTAGTGACTTGCCTCAATCCGGGTGGTGGAGGACGTATCTTAGTTTCCTCCGCGTCTGAGACCGTCAATCTGCGCATCTTATCACGTGGCTTGTTGAGCGCATTACCACAGAGACCTACGCTTGTGGAGGCTTCACGCTATTCTCCGCAGCATCCACGCTCAACTCACCACGTGCCCCGCTGAGAGCGAGAACCACATTATAGCGACCACAAGGAGGTTACTCCATGTGACTCTACTCTCCCTAGCAACCAGACCAATTTGGTTGCTTAGGAGACCTGGCTGGAGTCACTCAGCACACCCTGGATTCGAAGTCGCGACTCCAGGGGTGGTAGTCAGTGTCAGTACTCGCTGAGCTACTCAGGCCCCCATGTTAGAGACCTTATTAACAAAAAAGGTAGAAATGAGTTACAATCTATCATACAAAATGCAGTACTAGACACTGGGTTGATCAGATTATGAATTGTATTGAATAAAAACCTAGCATTATGGCAGTTATCAGTTATTAGTTCTGAAAAATGTTGTCGCTCTGAATAGGAACGCCAATGTAATTCAGCAAAAAGTACTTATTCTTAATTATCTCTTTGTGTCTCTTTCAGGATTTGGAGCAGTTAAACTGGACCTGAAGACCAAGTCACAGAGTGGAGTTGTGAGTCTCTCTCTGCTTCATATTTCACTTTGAAAATGTACTGTGGTTGTACCATGGTCCAGTGATGGTTTTAGATGATAAATAACATCATGTACCATAGTAATACCAAGGACATTTTTTGATACGCTTTTGTTTGTTAACTTGTCGCTTCTTGCTGTTTTTTATGTTTACTTGTGACCATCTTCCTTTCTTTTTTTTTTTTTTTGATTACTCACGTGTGTGTTTGTGTGATTGTGGTGTTGATTCATGTTCTCCACCGCTGCTCTTGTCTGTATCTGGGTCAGAACTGTTCTTCTGGAGCGGGTCTTGATTATGTGATTTGACATGAATCTGAATGAGTGTGTTTGTATCTGTGTATCTCTTTCCTAACTTCCTGTTTTTATTCTCTGTCCTTCTTGCTTTCTGTATTGGACATCGCTGTCAGATGGTAAGACTGAGATTATAGACGATGAAGAAGAAAAGTCTCTCCATCTTTACAGGCTACTGCTCAACCTCCCCTGCTGTTTTTCCGTTTTCTATCATGTTTTTGCACTAGTATTGATAAAGGTTTGAGGTCTGATAATATTTGAGCAATGGAGCGTTAGAATGGCTTTAATTTAAACACAGATTATTGACAAGGACACTCGTATAATTCAGTTAACCCCATATCATATCTTGAGTTCATATTTTATCCCGGTTCCAGTTCAGTTCCTTCAGCTCTTCTGAGGCCAGTTGCACCCAGTACATTTTTTCACATTCTCTGTCTCTCGTTTGTTTGTCAGGAGTTCTCCACAGGCGGCTCCAGTAACACAGACACTGGGAAGGCAGCTGGAAACCTGGAGACGAAGTATAAAGTGAAGGAGTTGGGCTTGAGTTTAAACCAGAAATGGAACACCGACAACATTCTGACTACTGAAGTGACTCTGGAAGACCAGGTGGGTCCAGGTCACATATTTATAATGAACAGAGGCTCTAAAAAGTATTTGGACACATGTCATTGCACTAGATAATAAAACAACAAAGCAAAGCAAGTGTCATTTATTATTAAGACAAATCAGATAGCACATGCATAAAACCTCAAGCATCATTTGTTCACAGATGACACTTTGATATTTTGACCTTTAATGCAATGAAATTCATTAGCTGCTACTGTATACATAAACCTGGCAAAGAGTTATTGATATAAATGGTGGAATATGTTACTGTGTGGTCTTGTTTTTTCTTTCTCTGTACAGCTGGCTAAAGGTCTGAAGTTGGGATTGGATACTTCTTTTGTGCCCAACACCGGGTAAGTCAGCTCACGTGCTTTATAACTATATTTATAACTATATATTCGATTTACAACTATATATTCAGATTTATAACTATATATTCAGGATTTGTAATAGTATATTCACAATTAAATGTATATATATTCAGATTTATAACTATGTATTCAGGATTTATAACTATATGTTCAGATTTAAATGTAAGCATTCAGATTTATAACTATATACTTATATTTAAATATATAGTGATAAAATCTTTATAAATCTATCTATATAAATCTATAAATATTATTTATAAATTATTTTAAAATAATATTTATTTGCAACATTATATTCAGATTTAATATTCAGATTTATAACTATATATTTAGGATTTGTAACTACATATTCAGATTTAAATTGAAATATTCAGAATTATAACTATATATTCAGGATTTTTTATATTTAAATATATAGTTATAAATCTATATAAATCTATACATATTATTTATAAATAATTTAAAAATAATATTTATTTTTGTTAGGATTTATAACTTTATATTCAGATTTAAATTGAAATACTCATATTTATAACTATATATTTAGGATTTATAACTATATTTATATTTAAATTAATAAATCTATATAAATCTATACATATTATTTATAAATAATTAATAAATAATATTTGTTTTTGTAAAGATTTGTAGCAATATATTCAGATTTATGACTATATATTTATAATGAAATATATAGTTATAAATCAATATAAATCTATCAATATTATTTATAAATTATTTAAAAATAATATTTATTTTTATTATCTTACTTGTAAAGACCTTGGAGTAATATGAGAGACAGAATGCGAGCAAAGCTATGTAGGTAACATAGATTCCCCAAATAAGTGGTCAGTTAAACAGCGTTGCTATGGACAAAAGTCATTATTCCGAAATATTTGACCAATGAATACTATGATTGACCAATCAGAATCATGTATAGCTGTGTAATAAATCCCAGTAGTTATCCTGCCTTGTGTTTTTTGTCTTCTCCTGCTCTGATATCTTCAGGAAGAAGAGCGCTAAGCTAAAGACGGGTTATAAGCGCGACTACATGAATGTGGGCTGTGATATAGACTTTGACCTGGCCGGACCGACGGTTCATGCTGCAGCGGTTCTGGGTTATGAGGGCTGGCTGGCCGGTTATCAGATGGCCTTTGACACGGCCAAGTCCAAACTCGCCCAAAACAACTTCGCTTTGGGCTACAAGGCGGGAGACTTCCAGCTACACACTAATGTGTAAGAAAACAAACAAACACAAGATTATTTGCTTTTTAAATTAAAAGTACCACATTTAGGGGGCCTGGGTAGCTCAGCGAGTATTGACGCTGACTACCACCCCTGGAGTCACGAGTTCGAATCCAGGGCGTGCTGAGTGACTCCAGCCAGGTCTCCTAAGCAACCAAATTGGCCCGGTTGCTAGGGAGGGTAGAGTCACATGGGGTAACCTCCTCGTAGTCATGATTAGTGGTTCTCGCTCTCGGTGGGGTGCGTGGTGAGTTGTGTGTGGATCGTGGAGAGTAGCATGAGCCTCCACATGCTGTGAGTCTCCACGGTGTCATGCACAGCGAGTCACGTGATAAGATGCGCAGATTGACGGTCTCAGAAGCGGAGGCAACTGAGACTTGTACTCCGCCAACCGGACTGAGGTGAGTAACCGCGCCACCACAATTGAGTAGAGAAGTAGTGGGAATTGGGCATTCCAAATTGGGAGAAAAGGGGTAAAAAAATAAAACAAAATATAATAAAAATAAAAAGTACCACATTTAAAGGAATATTTCACCTAAAAAAGAAAATCCTGCCATCATTTACTCAAAGCCATATTTCTTTATTTTTTCTGTAGAATAATGCCGATGAGATCTAATTAACAAACAGAATTTAGTCTGTTGAAGATAACCGTGCTGTTGTGTGTGTGTTCTAGTAATGATGGTACAGAGTTCGGCGGCTCCATCTATCAGAAGGTAAATAATCAGTTGGAGACGGCGGTGAATCTGGCGTGGACCGCTGGCAGTAATAACACACGCTTCGGCATCGCTGCCAAATATCAGCTGGATAAAGATTCATCCTTCTCTGTGAGTCTTCAAAATACAATCACACATAATAAGAGCATAATTCGGTTCTTCTACATCTGACCAGGGGTGTAGATTCCAGGTGGGATGGGGGGGAGGTAACCCCCTCAATAATCAAAACAAGCAAGTACAACCCCCCATTATTTATACCATGATCAGTGGAAACAAGTAAATGCTTCATGCTGCAACCCCCCAATGTTCAAGCAAGCACCACCTCTAAACCTTGTCTATATATTCTCAGACTCTCGTTAACGAAAGCTTTATGACTCTTAATATTAATTATTTGTGTCTCTCTCTACAGGCCAAAGTGAATAATGCCAGTCTGGTTGGAGTTGGATACACACAGAGCCTCAGGCCCGGTAAACAATCGCTCTATTACACTACATGTTTCTATGAAAAGCTCTACTGTAGATGTGTTTTGGAGACATTATCTTATAAACTAGGTGTAATGGCTTAGTGATTAAAGATCTGAGCAGGTAACTCAAATATAGGTTCAAACCTCAGAAGGATCAATTCATGAAACTATCACTATTGTGTCTTTGAGCAAAACAATTAACCTTTATAATTATGGTTAAGCGGTGGCTGTACTCACTTTTATCTATGTACATTTTTAAGATTCTGTAGTTATTAACAAAATCCTTTGTGGTTTAATAAATGTATTATACTGTAAATACAATATAGTGTATTTATGTTTTTTTTTGGGTAAAGCTTTCTAGGGACCTGATATGCAAAAAAATATAATAATTTTTGTACTGTACAAATAATACTGATGAATAAATAAATAAATAATAAAAATAATTATTTTCATTTTAAAATTAAAAATAATAAATACTCAAAAATAAATAAATAAAGTCAACTACATTAGTTCACATGAATTTACAATGAACAATACTTTTTCAGCACTTATTAAGTTAATTTCAACATAAATGAAAACATTTAAAAAATATTAAGTCGTATATGTTAACAATAGTTAATGCATTATGAACTAAAATTAACTAAAAAATGATCAATTGTATTTTTTATAAATGTACCTAACATGTTTAAAAAATATCACTGTTCATTGTTAGTTTAACATACTTAATGCATTAACTAATGTTAACAAATATAACCTTATTGTAAAGTGTTACCTGAATAATCATGAATAAAAATAAGAATAATTAATTAAAAAAAATATTGAAAACTATAATACTCATAATTAAATTAATAATGGAAACACTTTACAATAAGGTTGAATTCATTAATATTAGTTAACTACATTAGTTCACATGAACTAACAATGAATAATACTTTAAGAGCATTTATTAATCTTAAAGATAATTCAAACATAAACAAATACATTTCAAAAAGTTGTACTGTACTGTGTCAGCATCAGTTAATGCATTATAAACTAACACAAACTAACAATAAGCAATTGTATTTTTGATAAAGATTTTTAAAAATAAAATTGTACATTGTTAGTTCAAGATACCTAATGCATTAACTAATGTTAACAAATATAACCTTATTGTAAAGTGTTACCTAAATAATAATACACAGGCCTACGCTGCAAGCAGCAATGCGGATTCCTCCGCATTGACATGGTAGAGACATGTACTTCACACATGAACACAACATTTCATTAATTTGTTATTAAACATCGCAAGAGTCTTCATATGAACTGGTGATTGAATCAAAGTATCGGTTTTATGACTAGCGGATTTGTAAAGCATTATTGTAGCGTTAGCGATAAATAATAGTAAACTGTAATTCTGTCATCTTTTGACATATCAAGATGAAATTTTGCACAGTACTTCAGAGTGATGTCATCTTGAAGCCTGTTAGGTTGGAAAAAACATTAGTCAAAATGGCATTAGATTTTTTGGACATATGGATATTGAGACAGTGTGGACATTTACATTAATGCGCACCTTTCAGACATTTTGTATTTCAAGTCAATTGGAGCTATGGTTCAGGAGGAGGAGATTTTTGTAGTTTTGGACAAATTTGTATTGTACAGGAAAATCCATCATGGCGGACTTTATCGGTTCTAGAGGCTTTTTTGTTACTCATGAGAAATGAGGCATATATACCAGGTTTCAGAAATTTTGGACTTATGGGGTGGAAATGGCATCACTTTGAATATGGACAAATTGGGGCATGGCTTGTAGCGCCACCTATAGGCTCACGTGGGCCATTTTTGGTGTGGTGGTTACTCGTGGCCTGTAGTATCAATGTGCCAAATTTCAAAACTTTTTACTAAGGAGATCTTGAGTTATTGGGCAATTTAGAGCTACAGGAATAATAATAAGAATACTAACAAAACAATAGTTTTCCTCCTACCAAAGGAATCCTAATAAATACCTATACAAATAAACTAAAATAACATAAATAAATAAAATAAACCTCAAGTTACTTCTTGATTATGTCCGTGGTAAAAAAAGTACTGTCTAAAACATAGTTTCTGCTCTAAAATCTGATTGTATGAGCCATGTTCATGTTCACATATCGTTTGAATTCTCTATTAATGGACCAAACCTTTCAGCAACCATAAATGGCCGACACACTGGCTAACGAGGTACATTACTTGGTGAAAGAATGGTTTATTCTGCTGATTATTAATAATAAATCTAGTTATTTACTGAAAATAAGTGTTGTTTATCATATTATTAGAATTAGCATTAATTCACTGTAATCGTGCATTACAGTGATTTTACAACAGCTGAGGGCATTACGTTTACCGTAAACAGCCCTTTATTGTGGTTATACTCACTGTTCAAGTGGCTTATTACATCTGTAAGTGTCTCTGTGTAAGAAAGCGTCTGCTACTGAAGCATAATGGCTGATATTGGATTGTCCTGTTTTCTCTCCAGGTGTGAAGCTCACCCTCTCTGCTCTGATCGATGCAAAGAACTTCAACGCTGGTGGACACAAGGTTGGCATGGGCTTTGAGCTGGAGGTGTAAACATGGAAAGACTAAAGACGAGAGCCAGAGATGAAAGAAGAGAAACCACAGTGAGCTGACAGCATGACTGCAGCGCCTGCGAAAATACACGTCCCATTTCACCCAGAATTAGTTAGCAAATAGACCTTAATCAATTGGCCTTAAACCCCCTACACCTCATCCAATATGAAAAAGGTTCACGAGTCACATGACGCGTGATGTTCCTGTCTACACCATGACATCTGATCTGTGTGACATCTGTCTCTGATCTGATGTGCATCTTGTTAACAGAGTTTGTTATGGGTAATGAATAATGATAAATGAAAAGTGACACCTCTCTGAATGTCAAAGCCCTCTCACTTACATTTGTCCACTTTAATCCTTTATAACGCTCATTGCCAAACGTATATTTTGTCATTTAATTTGTCTATGTTTGTGGGCTAGAGTAAGTGAAGGACAGTGTATATTTTGTTTTGTTTTTTCCTAAATTATGTTAAAAGTTCATGACTTAAAGAGGAAACTGATGTTGTGTAACTCAATAAAGAAGATTGTTAACGGACTGAGTTTGTGTCTCAAGAGACACAAACGCTGTTCAAGTACTTAAAGGTGTAGTGTGTAATATTTTCAGTGTTAAAAATACAATATAAATACAATGCAATATACAGCAACAACTATATGTAAACCATTGTTTGTTTGAGGACCCCGTCCTGTCCATCACAGCAACATTAGCTCAAACAATGGCGTTCATTTGGGGCTGGACTTTGTGTTTTTTGACCAGTGGAACACCCAATATTGTGGATGTTGAAAAGGAAGTCCCGTCTTACAGGTAAAAGAACCAATCACCTTTCGGATACAGACAATGTCAATCAACTTGAGAATGCGCATGCGCATTAGCTGGACCAGTCTGAAAAATCCAATTTTTTAGCATGATCTGAGCTAAAGATGCAAACATTTTTATTTTTTCAACCCCTTTCTCCCCAATTTGGAATGCCCAATTCCCAATGCGCTCTAAGTCCCCGTGGTTGCATAGTGACACGCCTCAATCAGGGTGGCGGAGGACGAATCTCAGTTGCCTCCGCGTCTGAGTCGTCAATCCACACGTCTTACCACGTGGCTTGTTGAGCGCATTACCGCAGAGACCTAGTGCGTGTGGAGGCTTCATTCTATTCTCTGTGGCATCCACGCACAACTTATCACGCACCCCACCGAGAGCGAGAACCACATTATAGTGACCGCGAGGAGGTTATCCCATGTGACTCAACCCTCCCTAGCAACTGGGCCAATTTGGTTGCTTAGGAGACCTGGCTGGAGTCACTCAGCACGCCCTGGATTCAAACTCGCGACTCCAGTTGTGGTAGTCAGCGTCTATACTCGCTGAGCTACCCTGGCACCCCTAATAAATACTATGTTAAACAAATAAATGTTAGTTCAATGTTAATATCATGCAATATAATTATTTTCTCATCATATTTTCGTCAACAGTATGTTTGAATTAAAATTGTTTGATTAGTGCCTCATTTTCATTATCACTGGCAAAATCAAAATTACGACATTAACACTGGTTTACTGCATAGTGTGTAGTATGCAACAATAGTGGTTTTAAATATTAGTAGCTTTTACTACATGGTTGTCATTGCCACATATGCGAGTAAAACTGTTTGCATTTGAATCCAATTTTGCGTAAAAGTGTCTTCACATTTAAAAGTCTGATCATATAATGAGTCATGAAAAATATGTTAAAATCACATTTGATATCACTTTCAGTTCGTTCATTGCACTAGAACCAGAATACACTATTCTAATCAGTATTCCACATGGTGTGTTCTGTTGTATACTGCACATTTTGGCAAAGGTACTAGGTAATCTGGGTACTCTATTTCATTTATTAGCATGTTGTGCACAGTATACATACAGCATACAGCAGAAATAGTATGGTAGCATGTGTCTTACACAGGCGACTTTGAGCAGGTTCCACAGCTCCTTCTGTTGTTCCTCCTGTAGGTGGAGCAATTGTTTCTTGCTGTAAACCATCGCGTTTATCATGCCCTCCACACGAGGTAACAACTCCAGAACATGCTGACGACACACCATCGTCTTACTGCACACACACACACGATATTCAATGATATTTTGAATGACATTATGTAAAAGGTTTATTAAGCCATTTGTCCTTGTGAGCCACACACACACACACACACACACACACACACACACACACACACACAGAGCAACAGACCTCAGGTGTGTGTAGAAGTCCCGTAACTTCATCTCGTAAAACTGCTTGGCTTGAACCATCAGTTTGATCACTTCATGGCAGTCACCCTGACAACCCTGCTCTGAGAACAGTAAAGAGAACAGCAACTTTAACAACACATCAGAACAGCTCCTCCACAGTAGGAGAGCAGACGGTGGACACTTTGATTTTGAGAATGTTGTGACAGAGACACAGGTGTCTTACCTCTGGGTTTCTCTCTCAGCTTACAGAACAGATCCATGGCCTTCACTTCACTACAATAAAACAACAGAGTATGTGAGTGCGTCACATATACACAACGTGAACATGCGTCACAAAAACATCTCTTGTGACCACTTGTAATCAGATTTAAAGGAAGGGTCTCTGATTTCATGACTGCATACAGTACATCACACAGTGTTTGTGATGTGAGTATGCTTACAGTATCTCTAAAGCCTCTCTGCTCCTCCAAGTTTGTTTCTGGAGGATCATCTCCTCTTCCAACGTATTCACATCCTCTGTCTGACACACATGTACTGTAATAAAACATATATATTCACACTAACACTTAAACAAACAGTTACACCAACAGGAATATTTACAGAGATCCCTTTGACAGCTAACAAATATGACATCACTCACACAAGCACTCTTACCTGCCCACAGTTGTGAGATGTCTGTTCCATTTCTTGCCAAACACGCAATAATTTTTCAGAAGCTGGAAAACACAACATACTACATCACTAATCATAACATCACCAAATCATTTGTCATAACATCCCCAATCATAACATCTCTAAATCACCAATCATAGCATTAATCATAACATCACAAAAATCAAAACATCACCAAATTACCAATCATATCTCCAAATCACCAATTATGGCACCACCAATCAAAACATCTCCAAATTATGAACCATAACATCACCTGTATACCAATCATAACATCACCAAATCACCCATCATTATATCACCAATCATAACTTCTCCAAATCAGCAGTCATAACATCACTGAATCAAAATATCACCAATCCCAACATAATCAAATCACCAATCTTATATCCAAATCAACATTCATAGCATCACCAATTATAACATCACCAAATCACCCATCATTGCATCGCCAACCATAACTTCTCCAAATCACCAATCATAAATCACCATATCACCGATCATAACTTCATAAATTATAACATCACCAATTATGACATAACCAAATCATAGCATTATTAATCATAACATCACAAAATAGAAAATGACCAAATTACCAATAATATCTCCAAATCACCAATCAAAATATCTCCACATCATGAATCAAAACATCACCTAATCATCAATCATAGCATTACCAAATCACCCATCATAACACTGGCAATTATAACTTTCCCAAATCACCAATCATAACCACTTAATCATATCATCACCAATCTCAACATCACCAAATCACCAATCATATCCCGAAGTCACCAAAGGATCACCAATTGTAACATCACCAAATCACCCATCATTACATAGCCAACCATAACTTGGTTCATAACTCCAAATCACCAGTCACAACAACACTAAATTATAACATTATCAAATCACCAATCATTACATCACCAATCATAACTTCTCCACATCATGATCATAACATCACCAAATCACTAATAATAACTTAATCATAATATCACAAAATTATAACATTACCAAATCACCAATCATATTATCACCTAAGCACCAATCATTACTTCACCAAATTACCCATCCTTAAATTGCCAATCATAACTTCTCCAAATCACCAAATCATAACATCACTAAATCATAACATCACCAATCCCAAAATCACCAAATCATAGAATCACCAATCATAGAATCACCAACCATAATTTCTCTAAATCACAAATCATAACATCACCAAATCACTAATCATAACTTCAGCAATCAAAACATCACCAAATCCTCAATAATAACATCACCACATCATTACATCAGCAAATCACCAATCATCACTCCAAATAACTAATTATAACGTCATCAATCATAACATCACCAAATCACTAATCATAACTTCATCAATCAAAACATCACCAAATAATAACATCACCAACTATGACATCACCAAATCATAATATCACCAAATCACCAATCATAACATCCCCAAATCATCAATCATAACATCGCCAATAATAACATCATCAAATCCTCAATAATAACATCACCACATCATTACATCAGCAAATCACCAATAATTACACCAAATAACTAATTATAACGTCATCAGTCATAACATCACCAAATCACTAATCATAACATCATCAAATTTGCATTCACAACATCACCAAATCACCGATCAGTATTCACTTTTTGAAAGTAATGCTATACATTTACATTTACATTTATTCATTTGGCAGACGCTTTTATCCAAAGCGACTTACAAAAGAGGAAAACATAAGCGAATCATCTTAAGGAGACAGTGGTATGAAAAGTGCTGTATTACAAAGATTCACTAGCATCAGAATAGTATTCAAAACAGAATAAAGTGTAACAGGAATTTTATTTTTATTTTTTATTTTTTTAATGACTGGTTAAGTGCTCATGGAAAAAATGTGTTTTTAGTCGTTTTAATATTTTATTTAGTCCTATACATAGGACTGGGTGTCTGAGTGTGTGTTGTACCTATCCCTGTAGCTCTCTGCTCTTGGTATTTGTCGATGTCAATGTGCAGACTAGTGCTAAAGAACTCCAGTGTGGCCTTTAACCTCTGATGCATGGACACCATCCCATTCTTCTGTTTGGACAATGTACTGTTATGTCTGAGAAGACTCATACTGGAGCAGAAAGAGATATTGCAAAGCATGTTTGGTTGTTTGATTCCAGAGAATGTAGAAGTGTCTTACATCCCTATTTTCTTTTTATTTTCTTCTTTTTATTATGGACACAGTAGAGAGGGGAACAGAAATGCAGGCATGATTTGAACCTACACCTGCCACATGAGCTCAACAGCTCAGTCTGTCTGGAGCAAGAGCACTAACAGCTAGGCCACAGGTCTGACTTACATGGCTACTTTCTGCTCCTGCTGCAGTCTCTGCCAGTCCTCTTTTAGCGATCATATGGTGTGCCAGGCTTGACCCCATGTGCATCTCTGTGAGCTGTAAACCAGGAAGCGTTTGGGTTCATTCTCCAAAACACAGAAGACATCAGTTTTAAAGACCCTTCACCCCGCCTCAAACAGCAGCTCGTGATTGGCTGGAGGAATGCCACGTCCTCCTCCTGCTGGACGGAGTATGTAAATATTTCAGTGGAGGTCATATTAAGCATGTGGACGAGTTGAAGAGAGAGAGAGAGACAAGTGTGTACATCTGCATGAGACAAAATAATCTTAGTCATTTCCTTGATAGGAACTTTAACCTACCTTTAGATTCAGAATGTGGCTTAATTCATCAAAGCAGAAACAGGTTCCCTTTGGAGACTCTTTGCCCCCCTCTGGAGCATCTTTACTGTAATCCTCTGTCTCTTTGGGCCCGTCCTGACTGTCTTTAGCCCATTGTCTTAAATCATTGCCTCTCTCTTTAAGTGACCATCTCAGCATCAGTTGTAGCCAATGCTCCAGTTGACCAGTTAACAGTCTGGAACACAAAATTATGTAAACAACGTACACTGTTTATATATTTATGCTGTCATTATAGATCGATTTCATGCACTCACTTGTTGAGGTTGTGTGGATTAGGCAGATGTTTGGAGAACCGGACCTCTCCAGTGAGATCTTCATAAACCACAATATCATCATCATGTTTCTGTAACAGTTTAGTGTGTCTAAGGAGAGAAAAAATATTATGTTACAACACACCCAATGGTGCCAGTCTTGATTTTTCCTAAATTCTCAAAGGATATATTTCAAAAACAGTGGAGCATGGCCAAACACAGTAAAGCAATCTCTGAAATAACAAACTGTAGAAGCATAGAATATTATCTTAAAATGTTAGAACAATGGCGAATCATGGTTGAAAGATGAAAGATTTATAACAGGTCAAGGGTATGAAAGACTCTATTAACCCACTGTGCTTTTGTGTCCAGTCTTGCTGATGGATTTATATACACACAGAATATAACTGAACACAGTGAGACAGCTGGGTGAGGGCATATACCATTGAACAAGTTGCCAGGTTGGTAGAAATGGTCTATATCCAGTGATATACTCAAATACCAGTGTGCCAAAACTCCAGTAATCCACCGCCACAGTGTACTTCTGCTGTTCTAATAACTCAGGTGCCTGTGAGAGAGACAAAGACAGGCAGCAAAAGAGAAAGAGAGAGAACATTAAAGCAAAAACTGTAAAGAAAAAGAAAATCTGCAAAAATCTTCTCGTTTACCCATCAAATACTGCAGCGTCCCAATGAACGACATGCACAGGCTGCTCTGGTCCAGTTCTTTAGCGTATTCCAAATCTATGATCTTATGAACCAACTAGAAGAGGAAAGGGTGAATGTTTTAAACTTCAAACTTAACCTCCTGTGATCCCGTGTCCACATGCATGGACATTATGTTTCGGCTTCGCTATAGGCTATGCATAATTTCATTTAATTTAAACTGACTGATCTCAGTTCAGGAGACACTGTGCTGTCAATAAAGGGTTAAACTTTCAACGTACGGAGTCATTTGACCAAACAACATGGCGGAGATCACAGAAGAGTTTGTGTTTGGTTGAAACGGCAACAAAACTACATCTGGTTAGGAACCTAATTAAGTTTTTACATTGAAACCTGTTTGAGTCAAAAGATTAGAGTCTCTAGTTTCATACTACATGCAATTTTTAAAATTCCATCGATTTATCGTGAAACGGCACGCAATAACACAATAACCACGTATGTGGACTATAGGCTAATTTTTCTTCAGATACATTCACTGTGCATTATCACATTGAGAATCAATGGATGCGTCCAAAAGCTGAAACATTTTGCTTTCAGAGGCTTTATATGGAGTTATATTAGGTGCATTTCAAACTGTTCTGAGATCAGTGCAGACAGACAGCACACTGGAGGTTAAGTCATTCACTAAATAGGGAGCATCCTATAGTTCTCTATGCAGTTAAGTGCATTCACTCCTAAAATCTGATCAAAAGTTCAGTTTCAGGCTGCAGATGATGTTTGGATCACTCAACATGTTTGACAGACATGTGACAATGATAATCAGTACATAGATTCAGAATTTATAATGTATCATTTTATTTTAACATGATTGACAGTGATTGGATGATGCTGGACATTACTTTGAATCAGAATTAATTATGCTAATTTCTGATGTAATGTCTGTAACATCTATAAAACACGAATAATCAACACTCCTGGAAACATAATAAACTATTTGCTAAAATAAAATCTGACTTTCTATAACTTGGTATTATTTAAATTTTCACAGCATAGTCTTACTGTCCACATATGTAGACATCAGTTCTTAGGAAAACCATTTGGTCTAAAAAAAATAAAATAAATATATATATATATATATATATTGCATGTTTCTTAGGGGCTACTAGTTACAAATCAAAAAGGGGAATGGAAAATGCACACAACAGTCACGCTGGGGTCTCAGGAGGTTAAAATAGAAGCAATAAAACATTTATGCTTTTTCAACATGCATTCAAAATCATCTCACTCTTTTCTCTCCCTGCTGTAGGACGATGTTTTCTGGTTTGAGGTCTCTGTGAATGATTCTCATCCCGTGCAGGTACGTCAAAGCTAAGAACTAATTAAAGGTTAATTAAATGATACCGTAATGGCTATAATTTAATGATAGCTTTGTTTGTTTTGAGCATCCTGTCCAGTCTGACACAGCAAGATTGGCTCATAAAAATAGGACATATGAATCATGTGCTATATTTTAAGTCTTTGGAAGCCATACTATAACTGCTTGAGGAACAGATTAAAATTTAAGTAGTTATTGACTGATAATCTTTCTCACTGTTGGAACTCTCCTTGTTTTAACTAACCCTTTAAATTCAGATGGGCCCAAAAAAATTCTCATCAAAATATTAATAACTCCAGTCTTGACCAACACAAAATCTGTATTGTCTGAAAGCTTAGAAGCTCTACTTTCCAATGCATGCAGGCACTATGACCAAAACTGAACAAGTGCTTTGAAATTTGCAGACAAATCAGAAGTGTTCCGATTTGATAGTGATTTATGGGAAATAATAAAACATAATTGCAGTGTACATATTATTGCAATCAGTAAAAACATTAGACTGATCAAATAGCCATATGTTGTTGGAATGCTCACAAAAAGTAGAATACAACCAGCCTATTTGTTTTACTCACAAAATGTAGTGAGTAATAGCTAAAAATATGTCTTTGACAATTATGTTGCTGTTGCTTATATGCCGCGTCTTCGCTTATAATTTCATGAAAATAAACAGAACATAAATTATCACATACCATTACTGAGAAGAGGTAATAATCTTTCAAACGAGCCCCCACACAAGATAATCGGATGCATTGATCATTAGATAATCCACATGAAGCACAATGTTACATATGGCTACCAGGAGATGGCGCCAAATACATGACACAGACTCAATGATGACTCAAATGGCACAGAATGAAATCTCATTACTAAAATCATGTCTGCATGCTATGCAAACCTTTAGTCATTGTTGTGTTTGCATGTGTAATTAGTTCTTATGTACAATTATTATGTTTTATTTGTTTGGAGAGGCTTTTGGACACATGGAGACATTTTTGGACACTATGATAAATTATTTGTGTAATGCTTTAACTTTTGATTGCTTTGTCATATCAACACAAGATACACAGTTTCTCAGATACAGTTAAAAAGAATGGGAACAAAATAAAATAAGTTTTTTTGGAGCCAGCATATTTACACCCAGAGATTTATAATGTCAAATAAGAAAACTAAGAAAAAAAGAAAATCTTTGGCTCAATTTCTGTTGTTGTGATTTATTATAATTTTCTTAGGCTAAGAGTCTCAGGGCTCTATTTTCGTGAGTGTGTAAAGCACATCACAATGCGCTACGACCGTGCGCAATGTCTTATCCTATTTTTGTGAGAGCACTAATTCTAAGAATAAATTTCGAGCCAGCGCAAAGCACAAATGGGCGTGGGAAGGAGTGTTTGCACTACTGTGGGTGTATTGAATGTAAATGAAGTGGCGCAAAGTGCAGTTTGCAGTTTTCCTAAGAATTTGGTCATTCAATACCACCTCTTAATTCAGTGCAAAGTCCAAATTCAGTTCCTGCTTTTGCAGACTGGAGACTGCACCAGCAGGTGGTAATAAAGTTCATGTTCAAATTCTGAAAGTACAGAACATCAAATTATGCCCTTGACAATCGCTGTTGAAGCCGTTTGTTGAAACAAAAAATTATGAGATTTGTGTTACAAATAAAGGTCATGGTTCAGTTTTCTGAGTTTGCTTTCTACTGAAGTGAAGGTAACAAAAAATATTTTAGGTCTAAATTTATAAAGTCCACCAAAATGCAACAAAAAAAATTGGGTAATAACTATGCAAGAAGTTAGTTAAGAGGTGTGATAAACAAAATGTGTCAAAAAATGTGTTATTATATGTACTGTAAAAAAAGATGTTACACAAAGACTGTTCTGGTCAATTATGACTGTGAACAGTACAAGTGTTAGCCTAGTATAAACAGAACTTGCAGGTTAAGAGATTTAAGGGTCATATGGACTACTTTTATGACACGTTTATGGTCCTTTTTGCCCTTTTAACATCCACTTTCATTCTACTGAAAACAGAAGTTCAGCCTAAGATCTCTTTTTGTGTTTCATGGAACAAAGAATATAAAACATGATTGAAATTACATGTGGTATGTGTGTGTGTGTTTGGCAAACAGCCTACATAAGCAAACATAAAATGAGTCTGATTCAAACTCTCCACTGATTTCAACAACAAATCTGGGTCAAATATATGACTCAGTTTATGCTCTGACCTTTAAAAGACTTGATTTGACACAATTTCAAATTCTACAGGAATTTATACAGACACAGTCACCACACACAGATGCTCAGGTGACCTCTGTTTGTTGCTTGTGTATGTTGATGTGTTTACATAATCTGATGGTGATAAAGGTCAATTAGTCTGGCTTGCTGTCTGAGACACATCTGTACGTTCCAACTCAAGAAAGAATATATAATTATAGTAATGAAAAGTGGAGTTTGGAAACTGGATGGATGATGGAAAAATGTAGTTAAACAGCTTTTACAGTCTTCCAAGTGGCAGCTGGCCGGAACAAATGAACGAGCTCCTGCAGAACTTTGGAACTCCATTAGCTGGTACACACAGAGGTGGAGAGTGT
Organism: Myxocyprinus asiaticus; assembly: GCF_019703515.2. NCBI lineage: Eukaryota > Metazoa > Chordata > Actinopteri > Cypriniformes > Catostomidae > Myxocyprinus > Myxocyprinus asiaticus. The sequence goes on along the minus strand of NC_059367.1, from coordinate 2,597,953 downwards.
TTATTGCAGTGTGTGTGTGTGTGTGTGTGTGTGTGTACTCACATATATTTTGGATGAGTGTCATTACAGCAGCCTCTTTCATCCCACAGGAGTTCTCAAGCAGGTTTAGATACTGTACATACAGAACACACAGAGATTATTTTGATAAGACAGTGATTGTGTCAGATATTAATATCATGGTACTTTGACATATTGCTTATGCTTTACCACACTACATGTACAAATAAACATGATATTACTATACTACATATCCAAATACAATGGCAACCCAGTACATGTCCCAAAAAAAAACACAGTATTACATGTCTTAAAACCCATGGTATTATTTTAGTACATATCCAAAAACACTGTATTAACATGCTTCAGGTCCACACTATGGTACTGCCATACTACATGCCCAAAATACCTAGTATTACCACGGTAAACGCTAAAAAAAACACCTAGAATTTCTGAAGTAAATGTCAAACAACATGGTATTACCTCACTACATGTCCACACACCATGGTGTACACATGCTACATGTCCAAAAAACCTAGTATTACCACTGTAAATGCTCAAAAAAAACATGGTACTACCAAAGCTACATATCCAAACACTATGGTATCACTATACTGCATGCCTGAAAAACCTAATATTACCACCATAAATGCCCAAAAAAACATGGTATTACCACACTACATGTCCAAACACTATGGTATAACCATGCAACATGTCCAAAAAACCTAGTATTTCAATTGTAAATGCCAAAAAAACATGGCACAACCAAAGCTACATATCCAAACACTATGGTATCACTATACTGCATGCCCGAAAAACCTAATATTACCACCACAAATGCCCAAAAAAACATGGTATTACCACACTACATGTCCAAACACTATGGTATAACCATGCAACATGTCCAAAAAACCTAGTATTTCAATTGTAAATGCCAAAAAAACATGGCACTACCAAAGCTACATATCCAAACACTATGGTATCACTATACTGCATGGCCGAAAAACCTAATATTACCACCATAAATGCCCAAAAAACATGGTATTACCACTCTACATGTCCACACACCATGGTGTACACATGCTACATGTCCAAAAAACCTAGTATTACCACTGTAAATGCTCAAAAAAAACATGGTACTACCAAAGCTACATATCCAAACACTATGGTATCACTATACTGCATGCCTGAAAAACCTAATATTACCACCATAAATGCCCAAAAAAACATGGTATTACCACACTACATGTCCAAACACTATGGTATAACCATGCAACATGTCCAAAAAACCTAGTATTTCAATTGTAAATGCCAAAAAAACATGGCACTACCAAAGCTACATATCCAAACACTATGGTATCACTATACTGCATGCCCGAAAAACCTAATATTACCACCACAAATGCCCAAAAAAACATGGTATTACCACACTACATGTCCAAAGACTATGGTATAACCATGCAACATGTCCAAAAAACCTAGTATTTCAATTGTAAATGCCAAAAAAACATGGCACTACCAAAGCTACATATCCAAACACTATGGTATCACTATACTGCATGCCCGAAAAACCTAATATTACCACCACAAATGCCCAAAAAACATGGTATTACCACACTACATGTCCAAACACTATGGTATAACCATGCAACATGTCCAAAAAACCTAGTATTTCAATTGTAAATGCCAAAAAAACATGGCACTACCAAAGCTGCATATCCAAACACTATGGTATCACTATACTGCATGCCCGAAAAACCTAATATTACCACCATAAATGCCCAAAAAACATGGTATTACCACTCTACATGTCCAAAGAGCTACTATTTCCTACAATAAATGCCTAAAAGAGATGGTATTACCATGCTACATATACAAACACCATGGTATAACCATGCAACATGTCCAAAAAACCTAGTATTTCAATTGTAAATGCTAAAAAAACATGGTATTAAAAAGCTACATATCCAAACACTATGGTATCACTATACTGCATGCACGAAAAACCTAATATTACCACCATAAATGCCCAAAAAACATGGTATTACCACACTACATGTCCAAAGACTATGGTATAACCATGCAACATGTCCAAAAAACCTAGTATTTCAATTGTAAATGCCAAAAAAAACATGGCACTACCAAAGCTACATATCCAAACACTATGGTATCACTATACTGCATGCCCGAAAAACCTAATATTACCACCATAAATGCCCAAAAAACATGGTATTACCACACTACATGTCCAAACACTATGGTATAACCATGCAACATGTCCAAAAAACCTAGTATTTCAATTGTAAATGCCAAAAAAACATGGCACTACCAAAGCTACATATCCAAACACTATAGTATCACTATACTGCATGCCCGAAAAACCTAATATTACCACCATAAATGCCCAAAAAACATGGTATTACCACTCTACATGTCCAAACAGCTACTATTTCCTACAATAAATGCCTAAAAGAGATGGTATTACCATGCTACATATACAAACACCATGGTATAACCATGCAACATGTCCAAAAAACCTAGTATTTCAATTGTAAATGCTAAAAAAACATGGTATTAAAAAGCTACATATCCAAACACTATGGTATCACTATACTGCATGCACGAAAAACCTAATATTACCACCATAAATGCCCAAAAAACATGGTATTACCACACTACATGTCCAAAGACTATGGTATAACCATGCAACATGTCCAAAAAACCTAGTATTTCAATTGTAAATGCCAAAAAAACATGGCACTACCAAAGCTACATATCCAAACACTATAGTATCACTATACTGCATGCCCGAAAAACCTAATATTACCACCATAAATGCCCAAAAAACATGGTATTACCACTCTACATGTCCAAACAGCTACTATTTCCTACAATAAATGCCTAAAAGAGATGGTATTACCATGCTACATATACAAACACCATGGTATAACCATGCAACATGTCCAAAAAACCTAGTATTTCAATTGTAAATGCTAAAAAAACATGGTATTAAAAAGCTACATATCCAAACACTATGGTATCACTATACTGCATGCACGAAAAACCTAATATTACCACCATAAATGCCCAAAAAACATGGTATTACCACACTACATGTCCAAAGACTATGGTATAACCATGCAACATGTCCAAAAAACCTAGTATTTCAATTGTAAATGCCAAAAAAAACATGGCACTACCAAAGCTACATATCCAAACACTATGGTATCACTATACTGCATGCCCGAAAAACCTAATATTACCACCATAAATGCCCAAAAAACATGGTATTACCACACTACATGTCCAAACACTATGGTATAACCATGCAACATGTCCAAAAAACCTAGTATTTCAATTGTAAATGCCAAAAAAACATGGCACTACCAAAGCTACATATCCAAACACTATGGTATCACTATACTGCATGCCCGAAAAACCTAATATTACCACCACAAATGCCCAAACAACATGGTATTACCACACTACATGTCCAAAGACTATGGTATAACCATGCAACATGTCCAAAAAACCTAGTATTTCAATTGTAAATGCCAAAAAAACATGGCACTACCAAAGCTACATATCCAAACACTATGGTATCACTATACTGCATGGCCGAAAAACCTAATATTACCACCACAAATGCCCAAAAAACATGGTATTACCACACTACATGTCCAAAGACTATGGTATAACCATGCAACATGTCCAAAAAACCTAGTATTTCAATTGTAAATGCCAAAAAAACATGGCACTACCAAAGCTACATATCCAAACACTATGGTATCACTATACTGCATGGCCGAAAAACCTAATATTACCACCACAAATGCCCAAAAAACATGGTATTACCACACTACATGTCCAAAGACTATGGTATAACCATGCAACATGTCCAAAAAACCTAGTATTTCAATTGTAAATGCCAAAAAAACATGGCACTACCAAAGCTACATATCCAAACACTATGGTATCACTATACTGCATGCCCGAAAAACCTAATATTACCACCACAAATGCCCAAAAAACATGGTATTACCGCACTACATGTCCAAAGACTATGGTATAACCATGCAACATGTCCAAAAAACCTAGTATTTCAATTGTAAATGCCAAAAAAACATGGCACTACCAAAGCTGCATATCCAAACACTATGGTATCACTATACTGCATGCCCGAAAAACCTAATATTACCACCATAAATGCCCAAAAAACATGGTATTACCATTCTACATGTCCAAACAGCTACTCTTTCCTACAATAAATGCCTAAAAGAGATGGTATTACCATGCTACATATACAAACACCATTGTATAACCATGCAACATGTTCAAAAAACCTAGTATTACAATTGTAAATGCTAAAAAAACATGGTATTAAAAAGCTACATATCCAAACACTATGGTATCACTATACTGCATGCACGAAAAACCTAATATTACCACCATAAATGCCCAAAAAACATGGTATTACCACACTACATGTCCAAACACTATGGTATCACTATACTGAATGCACGAAAAACCTAATATTACCACCATAAATGCCCAAAAAACATGGTATTACCACACTACATGTCCAAAGACTATGGTATAACCATGCAACATGTCCAAAAAACCTAGTATTTCAATTGTAAATGCCAAAAAAACATGGCACTACCAAAGCTACATATCCAAACACTATGGTATCACTATACTGCATGCCCGAAAAACCTAATATTACCACCACAAATGCCCAAAAAACATGGTATTACCACACTACATGTCCAAAGACTATGGTATAACCATGCAACATGTCCAAAAAACCTAGTATTTCAATTGTAAATGCCAAAAAAACATGGCACTACCAAAGCTACATATCCAAACACTATGGTATCACTATACTGCATGCCCGAAAAACCTAATATTACCACCATAAATGCCCAAAAAACATGGTATTACCACTCTACATGTCCAAACAGCTAACCTAATTTCCACCCAATAAATGCCTACAAAGAGATAACTATGGTATCACATACCATGCTACATATACAAAACACCATGGTATAACCATGCAACATGTGTCCAAAAAACCTAGTATTACAATTGTAAATGCTCAAAAAAACATGGTATTACAAAAGCTACATATCCAAACACTATGGTATCACTATACTGCATGCCTGAAAAACCTAATATTACCACCATAAATGCCCAAAAAACATGGTATTACCACACTACATGTCCAAAGACTATGGTATAACCATGCAACATGTCCAAAAAACCTAGTATTTCAATTGTAAATGCCAAAAAACATGGCACTACCAAAGCTACATATCCAAACACTATGGTATCACTATACTGCATGCCCGAAAAACCTAATATTACCACCACAAATGCCCAAAAAACATGGTATTACCACACTACATGTCCAAACAGCTACTATTTCCTACAATAAATGCCTAAAAGAGAAGGTACTACCATGCTACATATACAAACACCATGGTATAACCATGCAACATGTCCAAAAAACCTAGTATTTCAATTGTAAATGCCAAAAAAACATGGCACTACCAAAGCTACATATCCAAACACTATGGTATCACTATACTGCATGCACGAAAAACCTAAGATTACCACCATAAATGCCCAAAAAACATGGTATTACCACTCTACATGTCCAAACAGCTACTATTTCCTACAATAAATGCCTAAAAGAGAAGGTACTACCATGCTACATATACAAACACCATGGTATAACCATGCAACATGTCCAAAAAACCTAGTATTACAATTGTAAATGCTAAAAAAACATGATATTAAAAAGCTACATATCCAAACACTATGGTATCACTATACTGCATGCCCGAAAAACCTAATATTACCACCATAAATGCCCAAAAAACATGGTATTACCACACTACATGTCCAAAGACTACCAAAGTACATATCAATTGGTATCACTATACTGCATGCACGAAAAACCTAATATTACCACCATAAATGCCCAAAAAACATGGTATTACCACACTACATGTCCAAACACTATGGTATAACCATGCAACATGTCCAAAAAACCTAGTATTTCAATTGTAAATGCCAAAAAAACATGGCACTACCAAAGCTACATATCCAAACACTATGGTATCACTATACTGCATGCCCGAAAAACCTAATATTACCACCATAAATGCCCAAAAAACATGGTATTACCACTCTACATGTCCAAACAGCTATGTTTCCACAACAAACCTATGGTATAACCATGCAACATGTCCAAAAAACCTAGTATTACAATTGTAAATGCTAAAAAAACATGGCACTACCAAAGCTACATATCCAAACACTATGGTATCACTATACTGCATGCACGAAAAACCTAATATTACCACCATAAATGCCCAAAAAACATAGTATTACCACACTACATGTCCAAAGACTATGGTATAACCATGCAACATGTCCAAAAAACCTAGTATTTCAATTGTAAATGCCAAAAAAACATGGCACTACCAAAGCTACATATCCAAACACTATGGTATCACTATACTGCATGCCCGAAAAACCTAATATTACCACCATAAATGCCCAAAAAACATGGTATTACCACTCTACATGTCCAAACAGCTACTATTTCCTACACATAAATGCCTAAAAGAGATGGTATTACCATGCTACATATACAAACACCATGGTATAACCATGCAACATGTCCAAAAAACCTAGTATTACAATTGTAAATGCTAAAAAAACATGGTATTAAAAAGCTACATATCCAAACACTATGGTATCACTATACTGCATGCACGAAAAACCTAATATTACCACCATAAATGCCCAAAAAACATGGTATTACCACACTACATGTCCAAAGACTATGGTATAACCATGCAACATGTCCAAAAAACCTAGTATTTCAATTGTAAATGCCAAAAAAACATGGCACTACCAAAGCTACATATCCAAACACTATGGTATCACTATACTGCATGCCCGAAAAACCTAATATTACCACCACAAATGCCCAAAAAACATGGTATTACCGCACTACATGTCCAAAGACTATGGTATAACCATGCAACATGTCCAAAAAACCTAGTATTTCAATTGTAAATGCCAAAAAAACATGGCACTACCAAAGCTGCATATCCAAACACTATGGTATCACTATACTGCATGCCCGAAAAACCTAATATTACCACCATAAATGCCCAAAAAACATGGTATTACCACTCTACATGTCCAAACAGCTACTCTTTCCTACAATAAATGCCTAAAAGAGATGGTATTACCATGCTACATATACAAACACCATGGTATAACCATGCAACATGTCCAAAAAACCTAGTATTACAATTGTAAATGCTAAAAAAACATGGTATTAAAAAGCTACATATCCAAACACTATGGTATCACTATACTGCATGCACGAAAAACCTAATATTACCACCATAAATGCCCAAAAAACATGGTATTACCACACTACATGTCCAAACACTATGGTATCACTATACTGAATGCACGAAAAACCTAATATTACCACCATAAATGCCCAAAAAACATGGTATTACCACACTACATGTCCAAAGACTATGGTATAACCATGCAACATGTCCAAAAAACCTAGTATTTCAATTGTAAATGCCAAAAAAACATGGCACTACCAAAGCTACATATCCAAACACTATGGTATCACTATACTGCATGCCCGAAAAACCTAATATTACCACCACAAATGCCCAAAAAACATGGTATTACCACACTACATGTCGCAAAGACTATGGTATAACCATGCAACATGTCCAAAAAACCTAGTATTTCAATTGTAAATGCCAAAAAAACATGGCACTACCAAAGCTACATATCCAAACACTATGGTATCACTATACTGCATGCCCGAAAAACCTAATATTACCACCATAAATGCCCAAAAAACATGGTATTACCACTCTACATGTCCAAACAGCTACTATTTCCTACCCATAAATGCCTAAAAGAGATGGTATTACCATGCTACATATACAAACACCATGGTATAACCATGCAACATGTCCAAAAAACCTAGTATTACAATTGTAAATGCTAAAAAAACATGGTATTAAAAAGCTACATATCCAAACACTATGGTATCACTATACTGCATGCCCGAAAAACCTAATATTACCACCATAAATGCCCAAAAAACATGGTATTACCACACTACATGTCCAAAGACTATGGTATAACCATGCAACATGTCCAAAAAACCTAGTATTTCAATTGTAAATGCCAAAAAACATGGCACTACCAAAGCTACATATCCAAACACTATGGTATCACTATACTGCATGCCCGAAAAACCTAATATTACCACCACAAATGCCCAAAAACATGGTATTACCACACTACATGTCCAAACACTATGGTATAACCATGCAACATGTCCAAAAAACCTAGTATTTCAATTGTAAATGCCAAAAAACATGGCACTACCAAAGCTACATATCCAAACACTATGGTATCACTATACTGCATGCCCGAAAAACCTAATATTACCACCATAAATGCCCAAAAACATGGTATTACCACCTACATGTCCAAACAGCTACTATTTCCTACAATAAATGCCTAAAAGAGATGGTATTACCATGCTACATATACAAACACCATGGTATAACCATGCAACATGTCCAAAAAACCTAGTATTTCAATTGTAAATGCTAAAAAAACATGGTATTAAAAAGCTACATATCCAAACACTATGGTATCACTATACTGCATGCACGAAAAACCTAATATTACCACCATAAATGCCCAAAAAACATGGTATTACCACACTACATGTCCAAAGACTATGGTATAACCATGCAACATGTCCAAAAACCTAGTATTTCAATTGTAAATGCCAGAAACATGCACTACCAAAGCTACATATCCAAATACTATGGTATCACTATACGCATGCCGAAAACCTAATATTACCACCGAAATGCCCAAAAACATGGTACTACCATGCTACATATACAAACACCATGGTATAACCATGCAACATGTCCAAAAAACCTAGTATTACAATTGTAAATGCTAAAAAACATGATATTAAAAAGCTACATATCCAAACACTATGGTATCACTATACTGCATGCCGAAAAACCTAATATTACCACCATAAATGCCCAAAAAACATGGTATTACCACACTACATGTCCAAACACTATGGTATCACTATACTGCATGCACGAAAAACCTAATATTACCACCATAAATGCCCAAAAAACATGGTATTACCACACTACATGTCCAAAGACTATGGTATAACCATGCAACATGTCCAAAAAACCTAGTATTTCAATTGTAAATGCCAAAAAACATGGCACTACCAAAGCTACATATCCAAACACTATGGTATCACTATACTGCATGCCGAAAAACCTAATATTACCACCATAAATGCCCAAAAAACATGGTATTACCACACTACATGTCCAAAGACTATGGTATAACCATGCAACATGTCCAAAAAACCTAGTATTTCAATTGTAAATGCCAAAAAAACATGGCACTACCAAAGCTACATATCCAAACACTATGGTATCACTATACTGCATGCCCGAAAAACCTAATATTACCACCACAAATGCCCAAAAAACATGGTATTACCACACTACATGTCCAAACACTATGGTATAACCATGCAACATGTCCAAAAAACCTAGTATTACAATTGTAAATGCTAAAAAAACATGGCACTACCAAAGCTACATATCCAAACACTATGGTATCACTATACTGCATGCACGAAAAACCTAATATTACCACCATAAATGCCCAAAAAACATAGTATTACCACACTACATGTCCAAAGACTATGGTATAACCATGCAACATGTCCAAAAAACCTAGTATTTCAATTGTAAATGCCAAAAAAACATGGCACTACCAAAGCTACATATCCAAACACTATGGTATCACTATACTGCATGCCCGAAAAACCTAATATTACCACCATAAATGCCCAAAAAACATGGTATTACCACTCTACATGTCCAAACAGCTACTATTTCCACCCATAAATGCCTAAAAGAGATGGTATTACCATGCTACATATACAAACACCATGGTATAACCATGCAACATGTCCAAAAAACCTAGTATTACAATTGTAAATGCTAAAAAAACATGGTATTAAAAAGCTACATATCCAAACACTATGGTATGCACTATACTGCATGCCCGAAAAACCTAATATTACCACCATAAATGCCCAAAAAACATGGTATTACCACACTACATGTCCAAAGACTATGGTATAACCATGCAACATGTCCAAAAAACCTAGTATTTCAATTGTAAATGCCAAAAAAACATGGCACTACCAAAGCTACATATCCAAACACTATGGTATCACTATACTGCATGCCCGAAAAACCTAATATTACCACCACAAATGCCCAAAAAACATGGTATTACCGCACTACATGTCCAAAGACTATGGTATAACCATGCAACATGTCCAAAAAACCTAGTATTTCAATTGTAAATGCCAAAAAAACATGGCACTACCAAAGCTACATATCCAAACACTATGGTATCACTATACTGCATGCCCGAAAAACCTAATATTACCACCATAAATGCCCAAAAAACATGGTATTACCACTCTACATGTCCAAACAGCTACTCTTTCCTACAATAAATGCCTAAAAGAGATGGTATTACCATGCTACATATACAAACACCATGGTATAACCATGCAACATGTCCAAAAAACCTAGTATTACAATTGTAAATGCTAAAAAAACATGGTATTAAAAAGCTACATATCCAAACACTATGGTATCACTATACTGCATGCACGAAAAACCTAATATTACCACCATAAATGCCCAAAAAACATGGTATTACCACACTACATGTCCAAACACTATGGTATCACTATACTGAATGCACGAAAAACCTAATATTACCACCATAAATGCCCAAAAAACATGGTATTACCACACTACATGTCCAAAGACTATGGTATAACCATGCAACATGTCCAAAAAACCTAGTATTTCAATTGTAAATGCCAAAAAAACATGGCACTACCAAAGCTACATATCCAAACACTATGGTATCACTATACTGCATGCCCGAAAAACCTAATATTACCACCACAAATGCCCAAAAAACATGGTATTACCACACTACATCTCGAAAGACTAGGGTATAACCATGCAACATGTCCAAAAAACCTAGTATTTCAATTGTAAATGCCAAAAAAACATGGCACTACCAAAGCTACATATCCAAACACTATGGTATCACTATACTGCATGCCCGAAAAACCTAATATTACCACCATAAATGCCCAAAAAACATGGTATTACCACTCTACATGTCCAAACAGCTACTATTTCCACCCATAAATGCCTAAAAGAGATGGTATTACCATGCTACATATACAAACACCATGGTATAACCATGCAACATGTCCAAAAAACCTAGTATTACAATTGTAAATGCTAAAAAAACATGGTATTAAAAAGCTACATATCCAAACACTATGGTATCACTATACTGCATGCCCGAAAAACCTAATATTACCACCATAAATGCCCAAAAAACATGGTATTACCACACTACATGTCCAAAGACTATGGTATAACCATGCAACATGTCCAAAAAACCTAGTATTTCAATTGTAAATGCCAAAAAACATGGCACTACCAAAGCTACATATCCAAACACTATGGTATCACTATACTGCATGCCCGAAAAACCTAATATTACCACCACAAATGCCCAAAAAACATGGTACTACCACTCTACATGTCCAAACAGCTACTATTTCCTACAATAAATGCCTAAAAGAGAAGGTACTACCATGCTACATATACAAACACCATGGTATAACCATGCAACATGTCCAAAAAACCTAGTATTACAATTGTAAATGCTAAAAAAACATGATATTAAAAAGCTACATATCCAAACACTATGGTATCACTATACTGCATGCCCGAAAAACCTAATATTACCACCATAAATGCCCAAAAAACATGGTATTACCACTCTACATGTCCAAACACTATGGTATAACCATGCAACATGTCCAAAAAACCTAGTATTTCAATTGTAAATGCCAAAAAAACATGGCACTACCAAAGCTACATATCCAAACACTATGGTATCACTATACTGCATGCCCGAATAAACATGATAAATGCCCAAAAAACATGGTATTACCACTCTACATGTCCAAACAGCTACTATTTCCTACAATAAATGCCTAAAAGAGATGGTATTACCATGCTACATATACAAACACCATGGTATAACCATGCTACATGTCCGAAAAACCTAATATTACAATTATAAATGCCCAAAAACCATGGTATAACCATGCTCCATGCAAAAAAAATAAATAAATACAAAAATGTTAAAAAAAAATCGTATTACCACTATAAATGCCCAAAACATGGTATTATTAAGCTACATATCCAAACACAGTGGTATCACTATACTACATGTCCAAAAAACCTACTATTACCACTACAAATGCCCCAAAACATGATATAACCATGCTACATGTCAAAAACATGGTAATATCATTGTATTTTTCTGTAAGAGACACCTTGCGGAGGTCTCCTCCCTGGCAGTACTCCATGGCAAGTAACGCCAGGTCATTTGTGGCCAGTTTCTGAAGTTCTTCTGGAACGTCTCTTGCTGCCACCACATTCATGTTATTCAACCTACAAAAAAGAGAGACATTTTGATCGTAACACACAACAATAAAAACACAATGAATGCATGTACGCATTCAGCTTATAACGTTTTGTGTTCTCACAAAATCTGGGTTGCATAATGTGTTTGTAAAATTTAATTTTCAATATTCAGACGGTTGGATGGCACTGCCCTAGATCAACTCCAATAAAACACACAGTCAGAACAAATAGTACTAAAACCAGATGGATTCCAGGCACCATAACAGGATAACAGTATGCCAACACCTAAATCCACATATCATCTGTGAAAATAAACAGCTCGTTTTACTATGCTCAGCTGGTGATACTGAGATAATTACTGTAATAACTAATCTTAACTCTTGACTAAAGATACATTACATCTGTTTGCTTTTCTTCATAAAAGGAAAGAATCAGGATCTAAACTGTGAAAAACGATATGCAAAATTTACATTTAAATTTATTTATTTAGCAGACACTTTTATCCAAAGGGACAAATACAGTACTTTACCTCATAAAATGACCTCTTACTGTCAGTACAGAGTTAATTTTTACCCTAAAACTGAATGAATATTATAGGGTTATTGAATATGCTGGTTATAGCTGATTCATTTTTAGTGAATTGGTTCATTCAGACAGTTAATTTCAGTTAATTAACCATTTTGTAAATCGATTTATTGGTTGCATCCCAATTTACATACTATCTGTAATATAGAGTGTGCAACTAAACAGATGCACAAGTAGTTGTAATAACCTGCCAGGCATTATTGCCTGCCACACCACCACCAGTGCTTTCAGCCCAGCTGCGGGGTCATCAGCTGGGAACCACCTATCTTCAATGTTTCGCCCCATTAATCCCAGAACATCTCCTGGTGGTGGGGCAGCAGTCAGGGACATCTCCCTGCTATCCCCTCCAACGCCTCTCATCCTTGGCTTCCCATCCAGACATCCTTCCTTCACGAATTACTTGCAACCAGGGTTCTACATGTCATAATACCTCGACACGACCATACGCGCCAGCCCGTAGGCCAACTGGCACCGAGATGCATACTCAGTGCCCTACTGACACTGGCACCGTACCTCTTGGTAACTCAGTGCCACCGGTTCCATATGGCATACTACCTCAGCACAAGCCCTCACCACATATCACCCAGATTCCCAATTCCTCAGTTTCCTACTTCTGAATCCCCCCACTTCAGCTTCCTCTGACAATTCCTTCAAAGACATTTTTAAAGCTGCTCCTACAGTGCCAATGTCTCTAAAAAGGTGCTGCATTAATGTTCTCATAAATCCTCGGCACCCAACCTCCACAGGGCAGATGGCAGTCCTCCATTCATTTATCCTGCACTCTGCAGCCAGATCAGCATATTTTAGCTTCTTCCTCTCATAGGTTGTCTCCAGACCCTCTTCCCATGGAACATTAAGCTCAATCATTGCTATTTCTATTTTTTTAATTTTTGCTGCTGGCTTAGGTCGACCATCATTGACCAATCACTTCCTGGCGCCAAGATTTATCTGGCTTCCCTCTGGCTTCCCTCTGTGCTGTACCTCCCTTTTTAACAAAATCAACAGCCTGCCTGTGGGGAAGATTAGGATAAGTGCATGCCAAAGGTACCGGGATAGTGTACTATTTCGGGTGGATTTCCAAAGTGTGCTGTTGATTAATTGACATTTTTTCCCAGAAGTCTCTCTGTGGCATTTTACATCTTTTTTTTTTTTTTTTTTTTGTAGAGAAATTAATATTTAAAAAATACACTTTATCCCTCAAAAATATATATATATATTCTGGCCTATTTATTTATTTTTTTAAATGTACGCATTTCAATTTCATAACAAAATTCCATAAAATTGAATTAAATTGTGTAATGTTTAACAAAATTAAATAAATAAAACTTAAAATATTTTTATTTTATTTGATCAAAGATTATTAAATTAAACTTGATGGAATTTTGTTATGAAATTCAAATATGTACATTTTTACAACTATTTTATGAGTGTTTTTAACAATGTTTTCGGTTTGGTTACACATATTGGTGTGGTTTTAATTTAATTAGCTCATATCATTTTATATAGAGTGTACATTTATGTGATCAAGTTTAATGCTTTCACCCAAATTGAAATCCTAAATGTTTTTGTCCCAGATAAACTTTCTTTGTATAATTGTGTTGTTGTATAATTATAAAGATATTGGCTAGATATTTACAGTACTTAAGGTCAGTAACGTAATCTAAATACTTTGGATTACTTCATCAGCACTGGCAGATTTATTTGACTTGTTTTGACTATAAATAAGTAAATGAAGTAAGAAAATACACTTCACTGTAAAAATACATTATCTGAAAAAAAGCTTAAATGTCTTATGCAGTTTTGCTACTCAAGTAAATGTATCTAGTTTTTAGGATTTTTAGATATATATTTCTTTTTTTACAGAAAAACAATATTTAAATTCTCAATAAGAATAACATTTTTAATATCAAATGTTTTACTAGAGAATAAAAGTTATGCTCTAAAGTGAATTTTCTGCATAGAATTCATTATATAATATAATCACGCCGACTAACAGATGCATGTTAAGGTAAGAAATAGTGTTTTATCTTAGCATGAAGCTAAATGTTCACATGACAATTTAGTATTTTTGCTGCTCTAAACTTCAAAACCCCACAGATTGTACACAACGACATCCTTTTCTGATCATATGTGGATTCTGTTCAAGAATGAGGCAGAAAATATATTATTTGTAGCTTTCTATACGATGTCAAATGCAACATTGGTTAGCATTTCTTTTAAAAATACACGAACTGCATAAAAACATTGCCAAGGCATGTCAATTGCCAACATTGCCAATCGTGTATTTATCTGCCAAAGCGTTTCGTACTGTTTTAGAAGCTGTAGAAACACGATGTAGCTCCTCTATTAAACTCCAAAGGGAAAGTTCCTCAATGATGTCATTTCCACCTTTTCACTCACAACAGTATGAATGTAACACATCATAAGAAAGTGTCAGAGTAGCTTTCCAAACACAAACTAGCACTCAGTCTAACTTAATCTAAAAAAGTTGACAAATCTTTATTGTAAAATTATGACACAGACAGCAAATACTCATCATTGTGTTACTGAATCATGGTAGGTTACAGCAGACACGCTGAGATAATCAAAGTTTATTTATCATGACTGGTGTATGTAATCAGTTAATCTGTGTGCCGTCTTGACGTCACTGTATTTGTGAGCTACTGCCAGTACTGTCCAATAACATGGAAAATACATCTAGTTTCCGTTCTCTCCCCAAAGAGAGTCAAACAGCTAAAACTGTTCACAAGGTCATTTGTGAAATCACTTCATATTTCAGAGCTGAAACACAGAGAGCGTGACGTTTACTTAAAAGGTGTGACAGAAACTCGGTTGCCCTGGGTGTGTTTTTTGAAAATGTCTGTGGGAGTATGTGTGTGGTTTGGCCATATACAGTGAGTTCTATAAGAGAGTGTAAGTTCAAATTTGTGGCTCAGACCAAGTCTGGGGACAGCCCGCTATAAATTTGAGAAAACCAACATGTCCCCCAACCGCTCTCTGTGTCTCTCCCTCAGCGTCAACACAAATATACTAACTTTTGAAAAAAATTGTTTGGTGCACTCAAAATAAATATTTTAGCCTATTTTTAGGCATTAGGGTTATTTTTTTTAGGCAAGACAAATAAAAAAAAAAAAAATTGAATTGTCATTTAAAAAAAAGTTACATTAAAAACATAAAATATTTACGTTTTTTTCACATTTTATTTTGTTAAAGATTACTCAAATACATTTGATGGAATTAAGTTAAGAAATTGTACGGAGCCCCTTAGAGCTCAACCAGAGGGCCGGGACCCACTAGGGAGCCTCAGCACACTTGTCACAATTTGTCACCTTTCAGTTCCTAAGACTTTTATGTTTCCCTGTATGTTCCTGTTATCATTGTTCTTTATTTATGAATTGTTACTATTTGGTTCTTTGCATTACTCCACGTTGTTCGTATCATCTTCATCATCTTCATTGAAAAGCCTGCGTAAAGATCCATCGTCTCTCATCTCATCTCTGCTAATCGTTACAGAAGAACTGACCCCAAATGGATCTAGCGGCTTTCAAGATTCTCCTCCTCACACAAGGGGACCATCCATTGGAAGATCATATCTGTGAGTTCCTTGAACTGGCTGATTTGGTGCACTATGATGACCGTGCTCTGATGTCTTTCTTTTAGTGCACTAAAGACACAGATGCCTCGGGCGGATCCTCACTGGACATTGTGTGAGTACGTGGATGCGGCTCTTAAACTTTGTGGCTCACCTTTTACTGTAGGGAAAGAGGATGAGAACATGAATTCACCCCCCACGGCCTACCTCCCGGCCTTTCACGGCTCCTTCCTCCCGGCCTCCCACGGCTCCTTGCTCCACGCCTCCCACGGCTCCTTGCTCCACGCCTCCCACGGCTCCTTGCTCCACACCTCCCACGGCTCCTTGCTCCACGCCTCCCACGGCTCCTTGCTCCACACCTCCGACGGCTCCTTGCTCCACGCCTCCCACGGCTCCTTGCTCCACGCATTCCAAGGATCCTTGCTCCACGTCTTCCACGGCTCCTTGCTCCACGCCTCCCACGGCTCCTTGCTCCACGCCTCCCACGGCTCCTTGCTCCACACCTCCCACGGCTCCTTGCTCCACGCCTCCCACGGCTCCTTGCTCCACACCTCCGACGGCTCCTTGCTCCACGCCTCCCACGCCTCCTTGCTCCACGCATTCCAAGGATCCTTGCTCCACGTCTTCCACGACCCTTTGCTCCAGGCCTTCCAGGCTTTCTCTGTGGGGGGTAAACTCCACCTCCAGCGGTTCCATCTGCTTCGCCATCAGAGACTTCATCCTCTCCTGAAACTCCATCTCCTACGGCTCAGCCCACTCCACCACTGTCTCCACTTCCTAAGTCTCAAATCCCCGATCCTCCTGTGGCTCCGCCTGACCCCGTTCTGGTTCATCCTCCTAGAAATCCAGTCCCTGCTCTGTGGCCACCACCCAGGCCTCCTGACACTGTCCCTGCTCTATGGCCACCTCCCAGGCCTCCTGTCCCTGCCCTGTGGCCATCTCCCAGGCCTCCTGATCCTGTCCCTGCCCTGTGGCCGCCTCCCAGGCCTCCTGACCCAGTCCCTGCCCTGAGGCCACCTCCCAGGCCTCCTGACCCTGTCCTGGCCCTTTGGCCACCTCCCAGGCCTCCTGATCATCTGCCAACTTCTCCTTGGCACCTTGAGCATCCCCTGGATCCTTCCTCGTCATCCGCCTCATCCTGCCCTCCTCATCCGTCTTTGGGCACCATGAGTCGCCCCTTGGGGGGTGAGTTCTGTCACAGTTTGTCACCTTTCCTAAGACTTTTATGTTTCCCTGTATGTCCTGCGATCGTTGTTCTTTATTTATGAATTATTACTATTTGGTTCTTTGCATTTCTCCCCGTTAC
Organism: Myxocyprinus asiaticus; assembly: GCF_019703515.2. Lineage (NCBI taxonomy): Eukaryota > Metazoa > Chordata > Actinopteri > Cypriniformes > Catostomidae > Myxocyprinus > Myxocyprinus asiaticus. Next base: position 2,579,805 of record NC_059367.1, on the reverse strand, counting down.
TTGTATCACCTTCATCATCTTCATTAAAAAGCCTGCGTATAGATCCATCATCTCGCATCTCATCTCTGCTAATTGTTACAACACTTCCAATGGGGCCTCAAGATTACTTAAAATTAATGTAAAATAAGAAATATTAAAAATAATTTTAATAATCAAACTTAATTCAAATGCTAAAAATACTTTAAGATGTATGCCCACAAATTATAAACAAACTCTTTCTGAAACTTCTAGAATACAAAATTATCAATGATTAATTATTTTAATCAGACACGTCTAGTTTAGGGAGAGGGGGCCTTCAAATATTGTCTTGGACAGTGGGGGGCCTTAGAGGACAGGGCAGAATATTTTTTCCTGAAAAAGTTTTACATTCCCTCACAATATATTTCACTACAGTAACCATACAGTATTTTAACCATGATATTGGTAGTGAACCCATAGTGATAATACAGGAAAACAAAAACTATGGTAATAAAATGTACACTTTGTGGTTATTCTGGTTTTATTCTCATTTGACTGTAGTAATACTGAAGACTCTAGTAACAATAACTTTTGCGCGGAAATCGTAGTTTTACTATAGTAATATTGTGGTAACCATGACTGTTGTAGGCTAACAGTGTTTTTTCTGTTGGCAGAAATCATAGTTTTACTATAGTAATATTGTAGTAACTATAACTGTTGTAGACTAACCGTTTAACCATCCTCTAAGGGGCTCGTAAAATTGAAAAGTGTAAATCTGAAAGAAATTTTTTTTGAGAGTGTTGTGGAAAGACGCCACAACGGTGGGACAGTCATATTTTTAAAAAAATGTGTATAAACCATTTTCACAGAATAAATATTGAAATGTTTAATGTTTATTTCACTCTTTCTTTAGATGATCATAGTTTTAAACACAGTTGGGTAGTAACGGATTACATATAATCTGGATTACGCAATACAAAAATGAAGTATTTGGATTAAATTACATTTTAAAATAATCAGACTAAAGTTACTTTTTATAGATTACATGATTACATATTAACAAGGCATCGGCAGTAAATTAAAGTATAATGTAATGTTTAAAGCACTTTTTAAAAGTGACATGAGCACTTTTTGTGAGGTTCTTTTTGTTAGTAATAAAGAATAGAATAAATGTTCTTCCTCTTTTTAATTTTATGTTAAAATGATTATCCTACTCAAATGCATGTGACAAAATAAAATAGAATTAGGTGGAAAGTAATCCAAAAGTAATCAGATTAGATTACCCCAAAAATGTAACTGTTACTGTTACTGCATTTTGTCATGTAATTTGTAATCAGTACAGCAGTGCTGTTTAAATGTAATAATTTCTACAGTATTTTTATAATGGATTTTCATAGTTTAATCATGAAAGTCTGGGTCTGAAGGCAAAAACAGTCATATAACAGTCAATATACAGTATACATAAAAATAATTTAAAAAAAAATCAAAAAATAAAAGGTGAAGGCCTAGTAAAAAAAATTCCCTATTCAGTTTTTATAAAACCTGCATGCAAATTACTCTAACTATTGAAAAGATTTTAGACAGGTTGCACTACCTAAAATAGTTGCATATAACAATGTCTAAATACCTGTTTGCCTATTAAACAGACGGTATTATGTTGACTTTAACCTCAATTAACGTCATGAATGTACAAGATGACAGATATGAACTTATGCTGATTCTTGTGTAAATATTTCATAAGTTCTGAAATATTTTTCTTTGTAAATGTTTGCATAAATTTATGGACAAAAAACTTAATACAATAATCCAGCTTTCAAATAAACAAGTGGACATGAATATGGCGACAACAAAATCACCCCTAAACCAAAAATGTGATGGAAACCTCTCTTAAAATACGTAGTCAACCAAAGATGCACTTGCTGCTAAATTACGATGAGCCTGAAGGTGTTGTGACAGCACAAACAGAAAAACCGACCGATGCTGCAGCCTCTATATTTCATACTGCTGGGTCACTTTTAACTACTGTGGTGTCATAAAGTCAGCCCTCAAAGCTTTTGTGCATAAACACATTTAAAAATAGCCGAATAACAACGGAAGGCTTTGCGTGGTCGCTTAATGGAACTCACATTAAAATGGTAAACACAGAAAAGATTTACTTTCTGGTCTTCAGTGGGCGAAACATGGAAACATACCATGAAAATAAAGAGTGTTTTTACCAAGATCTCTTTAAAAGAAGCAACTGCTTTGATGCGAAAACTGGCATTATGTCCAAGAAGGACAAAAAGGCTCCATTTAAGTATCATAAATGTACTTGTGCGCTATATTCCAAGTCTTCTGAAGACATATGACAGTTTTGTGTGAGGAAAAGACCAAAATTTAAGTCACTTATTCTGCACTTTTTCTCAAATCTCATTTGCGGTCATGATTTTTTTTTTTTTTTTTTCAAACTTACTACGCCCTGATAGGTCATGTTGCATGACACATCTGGTGCCATTTTTAATCTAACTCAAGCGTGAATTAAACATATTATATCTAGGGGAAGATTATCAGTGAATAAAGACTTACAAACCAGTGCAGAAAGATTCTTGAAGTATATTTAAAGTATAATGTTGGGTGTACTTTGTTGCAACTTAATATCAGTTGTACTGCTACTTTTGTGCACCTAAGTATGCAATTCTGAGACATACTGTACTATAGTAAACTGATGTTATCAGAAGGTAATACCATGGTACTTTGATACACAGTGGTCCCAGAAAGCATTTGCACACTTAAAACTGTCTGAATATCATTGTAATGAAGTCAGTTTCCCTCATGTTATCACAGATGTCCTAGCAGAGGAACCGCAGTTTGAGTCCAGCACATTCAACATCAACATGTTCCGCTAACGTTTGACAAACGCAAAGTGTCACAATATTGCAACACTAAAACTACTGGAGCAAAAAGAGTCAAAATTGGCCCTGAACACATTTAAATAACTTGTCAATCAAAATAACTATGAATGCATGAGTGTCGCTGTGAAGAATGACATCATATCCTAGTGAAACTCAGAGAGGAATTCAAAAAGAAACACTTGAATTCCGTTTTGCCCTTTTCCTATGGCACTTCCTTTAGGTCATTTCTTGTCATAGCAATTATAATGACTGGGGACATAATCAGGAAACTGATGAAAAGTGAGAAGCAATGTGATCGAGTGAGTGAGCAATGACACATTATATTTAGTGAACTTATTTTAAAGCTCATTTTAGTGTCTAGTGTTTTACTATTTAATAGAAACATTTTCATTACAAATTATATTATCAGCATTACAATTTGAATGAAAAGTTGAATTGGAAAAATGAAGTGACTCCAGCCAGGTCTCCTAAGCAACCAAATTGGCACGGTTGCTAGGGAGGGTAGAGTCACATGAGGTAACCTCCTCGTGGTCACGATTAGTGGTTCTCACTCTTAATGGGGTGCTTGATAAGATGCGCAGATTGATGGTCTCAGAAGCGGAGGTAACTGAGACTTGTCCTCCGCCACCCGGATTGAGGTGAGTAACTGCGCCACCACGAGGACCTACTAAGTAGTGGGAATTGGGCATTCCAAATTGGGGAGAAAAGAGGATATAATAATAATAATAATAATAATAATAAAAAAAGAATACAAGAATGTTTAGTCTTTGGTTTATCCCCATTTTGCTGTTGTTGTCTGTACAAAGAATTACAAATCAGTTTCACTAATTTACTTACATTTGATTATAGACATACAAATAGTGCAGAATCTGAAATATTTATTCTTAAATTTACACAATAAACTTTTGTTTTGAAATTGGTCAAAATCCTAAATATTTCCATGTTTAAATAAAAAATAAATGTAAAAAACAAAATCCCATATTTTCAGTGTGGTCTCAGACTTCTGGACCCCACTGTAGGGCTGCACAATTGGTTTAGTATTTGGTTTGTCCCAATTTTACTGTTGTTGTCTGTACAAATAGTTAACGCTCAGTTTCACAAATTAACTTACATATGGTTAGTGACATACAGGGTGGCCTAAAAAAACAAAACATGGTCACTATGTTTGATTGCTCATTTCTTAGAAATGCATAAAGGCGTTGACGATTTTTGGCATACTTCTACAAATTTTTGTAAACATCAAAATTATGTTACTGTGACATCATCGTGAGCAACAACTTGCTACAAATAAATAAATAAGTAAATTGTTTGGCAAATTTTTTAATGGCAGCAAACGTAGGTGCTTCTCTTTCGCCATGTGGCCCTGTTGTTTTTTTTTTGGGCCAAACGATTTACTTATTTATTTGTAGCAAGTTGTTGCTCATGATGACAACACAGTGATTTAATTTTGTTGTTTACAAAAAGTCATGGATGCAAGCCAAATTCATTCAACCACCTTTACGCATTTTTAAGATATGAGCAATCAAACATAGTGATCCCGTTTTTTTTTTTTTTTTTTTTTTTTTTTGGCCCACCCTGAATTAATAGTGCAGAATGTGAAATATTTCTTCTTAATTTTACACCATGAACTTTCATTTTAAAATTGGTCAAAATCCTAAAATATTCTGCTTATTTCCATGTCAAAAACAAAACAAAAAACAAACCAGATTTTCAATGTGGTCTCAGACTTTTGGACCCCACTGTAGGGCTGCACAATTGATCAAATAAATACATTTACATTTACATTTCATCATTTGGCAGATGCTTTTATCCAAAGTGACTTACAAAAGAGGAAAACATAAGAGAATCATCTTGAGGAGACAGTGGTATGAAAAGTGCCGTATTACAAAGTTTCACTAGTATCAAAATAGTATTCAAAACAGAATAAAGTGCAACAGGAATTATTATTATTTTTTTCATTATTTTTTTTTTAATGACTGGTTAAGTGCTCATGGAAAAGATGTGTTTTTAGTTTTTGAAGACAGAGAGTGAGTCAGCTTTACGGATGGAGTTGGGAAGGTCGTTCCACCAACGTGGTATGATTTACATTTACATTTATTCATTTGGCAGACGCTTTTATCCAAAGCGGTATGATGAAGCTGAGAGTCCGGGAAAGTGTTTTGGTGCCTCTTTGTGTTGGTACAACAAGGCAGCCTTCCTTAGCCGACCACAGGCTTCTAGTGGCCGTGTAGCTCTACATAAATTATTTTAGGTATGCTGGAGCAGACCCAATGACTGTTCTGTATGCCAGCATCAGAGCCTTGAATTTGATACGTGCATCAACCGGCAGCCAGTGGAGAGAGACAAGGAGTGGTGTAACATGTGCTCTCTTTGGTTGATTAACGACCAGACGTACTGCTGCATTCTGGATCATTTGCAGGGGTCTAATTGCACATGCAGGGAGGCCTGCAATGAGAGCGTTACAGTAGTCCAGTCTAGTTATGACAAGTGACTGGACAAGCAGTTGTGTGGCATGTTCAGAGAGGAATGGTCTTATCTTCCTGATATTGTAGAGTGTAAATCTACATGATCTTGCGGTCATTGAGATGTGGTCTGTGAAATTTAGTCTGTTGTCGATGGTTACCCCTAGATTTCTGACCAGTTTGGAAGGCATTACTGTAATTGCACCCATCTGCGTGGTGATGTTGTGTTCAACAGCAGGGTTGGCTGGAAAGACAAGGAGTTCAGTCTTGGCTGGGTTGAGTTGCAGGTGGTGCTCCTTCATGCAGGCCAAGATGTCTGCCAGGCAGGCAGAAATTCGAGCAGTCACTGTGGTGTCGTTGGGCTGGAAAGACAAGTAGAGTTGCATGTCATCAGCGTAGCAGTGGTAAGAGAAACCATGTGCCTGAATGATGGGTCCCAGTGATGTTGTGTATATAGAGAAGATAAGTGGCCCAAGCACTGATCCCTGAGGTACCCCAGTAAGTAGCTGATGTGGCTTGGATACCTCACCTCTTCAGGCTACCTTGAAGGACCTACCTGAGAGATAGGAGTTAAACCAGTCATGCACAGTTCCTGTGATGCCCAGCGAGGAGAGAGTAGAGAGTAAGATCTGATGGTTGACTGTGTCAAAGGCTGCAGAAAGGTCCAGCAGAATCAGGACAGATAATCTGGATTCAGCTTTCACCCTGTCTCAGTGACTCAGTGACAGACAGCAGGGCAGTCTCAGTGGAGTGTCCACTTTTGAAGCCTGACTGATTGTCATCCAGCAGCTTGTTCTGTGAGAATCTGGCAGATATTTGATTGAAAACTGCCCTTTCAAGTGTTTTTGCCATGAATGGGATGAGAGAGACTGGTCTGTAGTGTTCTATTTGTGTGGGGTTAAGCGCGGGTTTCTTCAGCAGCAGGGTTACTCGAGCCTGTTTAAATGTAGTGGGAAAAGTGCCTTTAAGTAGAGATGTGTTAATTATGTGTGTGAGTGCAGGTAGGATGGATGGAGAAATGGCCTGGAGAAGGTGAGAAGGAATGGGGTCAAGGGAACAATTGGTGGGGTGGTTGGAGAGGAGTTTAGAGACCTCAGTGTCAGTCAGAGGAGAGAACATAGAGACAGAAGAGTTGTATACAGGAGATGGGTGTTTGACAGGGTGTGGTGCTGAGAATGTATTGCTGATGGTTGTAAACTTATTAGCAAAAATGTGGCGAAGACATCTGCTGTCAGTGATGTGTCAGGTGGTGGAGGGGGAGGGCAGAGAAGTGTGTTGAATGTTCTAAACAAGCTGCGAGGGTCTGTGGTGCTGTTGATCTTGTTCTGGCAATAGGAGGTTTTTGCAGATTTAACGTTATCTGAAAAAGTTGCAAGCAGAGACTGATATTTACCTAGATCTGCTGGATCTTTAGATTTCTGCCATCTCCTTTCTGCTGCCCTGAGGTCAGTCCGATGTTCACGAAGGACGTCAGACATCCCAGGGCTGGGTGGTGTAGCACGTGCTGGCCTAGAGAAGATAGGACAAATGTTGTCTAGACAGGTTATTAAAGTAGAGCTTAGTGTGTCTGTGGCAGTGTTTACATTAAGCGTGGTAAATACATTTAGTGTGGGAAGAGAGGTAGAGACAGCAGTGGAAAGGCGTGAGGGTGAAAGAGAACGGAGATTAGGGTGAAAGGAAACCAAAGGTGGAGACTGTTTTAATGTAGATGGGAGAGTCATGTTGAATTGAACAAAGTAGTGATCAGAGACATGTAAAGGAATATTTGAGTTGGTACAGTTACGTGTAAAAATGAGGTCCAGCTTGTTGCCCGATCTGTGAGTTGCTGTGGTGTGTAGTCTTTCCAAGTCAAATGAGGCCAGGTGAGTATTCAGTTCAGTGGCCTGGGGCTTGTCTTGGTGTATGTTGAAATCACCAAGAACCACAAGTGGCCTACCATCCTCACAGCAGGACATCCAACTCCTCAAGAAAGTTTGTCAGCTGAGCTGGAGGGTGATAGATGACAACAAAATGTATTTTTGTGGGTTGCATTGTAGTAATAGTGTGGAATTCAAAACTAATATTGTTACATAGTGAAGAGTGTGGTGAAAAATTCCAGTTGTTATGAATGAGCAAACCTGTTCCCCCACCCCTACCAGTGTGTCGACGGGTGACACACCGGCAGGGGTGGGGGAACAGGTTATATCTTAAATAATTAAGATTACAATTACAGCTGCAACAATTAAAGGAATATTACGGGTTAAGCTCAATCAACAGCATTTGTGGCATAATTTTGATTTACCACAAAATTAATTGACTCATCTCTCCTTTTCTTAAAAAACCCCCCAAATAACTGGTTACAGTGAGGCACTTACAATAGAAGTGAATGGGGTCAATCCGTAAATGTTAAAATAAAACGTCTCGGTTACTGTCGTAACCTCCGTTCCCTGATTGAGGGAACGAGATGTTGTGTCGATGTAGTGACACTAGGGGTCGCACTTGGGAGCCCCAAACACCTCAGATCTTTGAGAAAAGGCCAATGAGAATTGGTGAGTGGAATTTGCATGCCACTCCCCCGGACATACGTGTATAAAAGGAGCTGGCTCGCAACCACTCATTCAGGTTTTGTGCTGAGGAGCCAAGACAGGGTCCCGGCCATTTCAGCGGGTAGTACAGCATTGTGGCAGGTGGACACAATGTCTCATTCTCTCCATCAGGGAACGGAGGTTACGACAGTAACGTTGACGTTGTGTCGATGTAGTGACACTAGCTGAACTGTGTTACGTGGACTGCTGGTGCAGGTGCAAGCAAGCTGCTGCGTGCGGAGTAGCAGGTGCATCGGTCTGCACCTCCGTAGCCTCCCCCAATGCCCCAAAAAACACTGTATAGTTCCCCACATCCCTGGGGGGAGGGGGGGGGTAGAGACATATCTAGTATGGGCCATTTTAACCCTCAATATATGCGCAGGGGAAGGTGTTCTTTTCCTATCCTATTCTTTTAGGGAGAAAAGACCCCGCAGAGACCACATCCTGCCCGGAGGGGAGGTAACATGTGGCAAGCATGTCATGTAGGCTCAGAGCCGCACATGGAAGAGGCGCGGTGGTAGGTCCTGCCTGAAAGGGGAGGAGCTCTACAAACACGGCGACCGGGACAGAGAGGGCCCTGTCGAAGGGAGATGCAGGTCTGCCAACAGGGAGACCGTACTGCGGAAAATACATCACAGGGGGTTACCGGAGTAACCGGCACCTGTGGAGCACCTACCTCAGTAAGGGCATATTAGCACACGTACTGGTTCTGGCTGTGAATTCCTCCGCTGAATTCACGGGTTTGTGAACTCACATGGGAAAAGAAGCACACATCTTCGTCTGGAGAGGAAAGTCGCTATACGCAAGCGATACACCCGGCCAGCTGTCCGTATTCCCAAACTTACCTGTTCGTACCTGACAGAACACGGGACGAAACCGGCTCAACCCAGAGTTTGTAAAATCTCACGAAGGTATTGGGGGTTGCCCAGCCCGCTGCCCTGCAGATGTCTGCTAGAGAGGTGCCATGGGCCAGTGCCCACGAGGATGCCAGACTCCTTGTGGAGTGTGCTTGTATTCCTGAAGGGGCAGGCACAGCCTGGGCCTGGTATGCCATAGCGATGGCATCCACGATCCAGTGGGCAAGCCTCTGTTTGGAGACAGCGTTCCCTTTCTGCTGTCCGCCAAAGAAGACAAAGAGCTGCACAGAGCATCTAAAGCTCTGCGTGCAATCCAAGTAGATGCGCAAAGTACGCACCGGACATAGCAATGACAGGGCTGGGTCTGCCTCCTCCTGGGGCAGCGCTTGCAGGTTCACCACCTGATCCCTGAAGGGGGTTGTGGGAACCTTGGGCACATAGCCCGGCCGGGGTCTCAAGATTACTTGAGAGTCACCCGGACTGAACTCCAGGCAGGTATCACTGACAGAGAACGCTTGCAGGTCCCCGACCCTTTTGATGGAGGTCTCCACTCTCCCCTGAGCGTCACCTGCCATGACAGCATGTCCGTTGTGGCATTGAGGTTTCCCGGGATGTGAGTGGCCCGCAGCGACCTCAGTCGCCACTGACTCCATAGGAGGAGACGGTGGGCGAGTTGCGACATGCGACGTGAGTGTAAGCCGCCTTGGCGATTTATATTCGCTACTGTTGCTGTGTTGTCCGTCCGGACCAACACATGCTTGCCCCGTATCAACGGCAAAAGCCTCTGCAGGGCGAGCAATACTGCCAGCAACTCGAGGCAGTTGATGTGCCAACACAGTCGCGGTCCTGTCCAGGAGCCAGCAGCTGCGTGTCCATTGCATATGGCGCCCCAGCCTCGCTTGTAGGTGTCTGTTATAATGACGATGTGCCTGGACACTTGCTGTGGGGAACTTCTGCCCATAGAAATGCAAGGTCTGTCCAAGGGCTGAACAAGTAGCGGCAGATCGGCGTGATGGCCACACGATGTGTGCCGCGGAGCCATGCCCATCTCGGGACTCGAGTCTGAAGCCAGTGCTGAAGCGGTCTCATATGCTTCAACCCTAGTGGCGTGACCGGTGCCGAGGATGCCATATGCCCCAGGAGCCTCTGAAAATGTTTCAGTGGAACCGCTGTTCTCTGCTTGAACGTCTTCAGGCAGTTCAGCACCGACCATGTGCACTCGCTCATGAAGTGCGCTATCATCGAGACAAGAGAAAAGAGATGCTCTGAACTGGGGAGAGCTCTCTCTTTTCCCAGTTGACCCGAAGCCCTAGCCGACTGAGTTGCCTGAGCATGAGGTCCCTGTGTGCGCACAGCAACTCTCGAGAGTGAGTTAGAATCAGCCAGTCGTCGAGGTAGTTGAGCATGCGGACGCCCACTTCCCTTAATGGGGCAAGAGCTGCCTCTGCGACTTTTGTGAAGACGCGAGGGGACAGGGACAGGCCGAAGGGGAGGACCTTGTACTGATATGCATGGCCGTCGAAAGCAATCTAACCAATCTTGATGTCGCACACATGCCAAAATGTGTTTTGGCGTCAGCATCTTGAACGGGAATCTGTGCAAGGCCCAGTTCAGACGGGGGAGGAGGGACTTTTTTACCATTCTCGTAGTCCGTCACAACCACCTGGGTGGGTGTGAGTGTGGTGCGACCGGACGTGCGAAGGCGGGGGGCCCGCGTTCGCGGCGTCTGAGTTGCAGTGCTCAGTGCCAGGTTGCCATGATAATGGTGGTCGTAAACACTGGCTATGTGACCCAGGGAGTGAGGAAACTGCTCTTTCATTGAGAATGTGGGTACCGCAGCCTGTTCGGGGTGCGGCGAACATAAAAGAAAAGGAAACCAAGGATTTACCTCCCGGCCCTCCACCAGGGGATGGAGTGGTCTGGATACCAGCTCCGGGTTTGCAGCAGACATCTCGCTCCCTGGGTCGTCTGTCTCAGGGGTGCTTAGGAGCCTTCCGGTTCCTCGTGTCAGCCCGTGAGGTAGGGGACGTCAGCTTCCTGTGAGGGGCTCTATGCTGGGGCCGAGAACTGGGCTCGGGCTGAGGCAGAGTCGCCTGGGCTTTCGCCACCGCAGGGGATGCCCTCGGTGAGCAGACGGGATACGGGATCTTGAGCCGCGCCAGGGCAAGATGTGTTGTATAACCGTGCCCACTGAAGCCCCCAAATCACCTCCAGCGCCAGTCGGGCAGGCCTCGTACCCGGAGGTAGAAGGCACGGCACGGGGGGGCGGCTAGAGTGGCTTTCCCCCGGAAGAAGGAAAGCCGCGACCGCAACGTTGCCATGGTCATATTCTTGCAATGAGAACATGAACCATCCACGAATGCTGCCTCAGTGTGATTATGACCCGGACACGTGAGGCAGCACCCGTGGCTGTCAGAAGCGGAGAGATAGCGACCGCATCCAGGAATCACACAAAGATGGAAAGGCATCTTGAAAAAGACGCGTCTTTAAAAAGACATTCACGTCAATGTGTTTGCTCTAATAGAGAAAATATACTCTTTGCAGAAATATAAACTCTCATAGGGCTGTCGAAGCAACCAGGGGCGTAATCTGCAAAGATCTGTACAGAAGGAGAGAAAAGCCGCTGGAATGCATATATCCAACAGCATACGCTTCTTGGGAGGTGAATGGACCAGTAGTGGAAGACAGCTTGCTGACACACAACCGCTTGGCTCCGAAGAAAAAAATCTGAATGAGTGGTTGCGAGCCAGCTCCTTTTATACCCTTATGTCCGGGTGAGTGGCATGCAAATTCCACTCGCCAATTCTCATTGGCCTTTTCTCAAAGAAAAGATCTTTCTCAAAGTTCTGAGGTGTTTGGGGCTCCCAAGGGCGACCCCTAGTGTCATTACATCGACACAATGTCGAGTGAGTGACAGAAGGGGAGTATAGCCACAAAACATACAGTTGAAGTCAGAAGTTTACATACACTATAGTTTTGGCAAGTCGTTTAGGACATCTACTTTGTGCATGACACAAGTATTTTTTCCAACAATTGTTTACAGGCAGATTGTTTCACTTTTAATTGACTATATCACAAATCCAGTGGGTCAGAAGTTTACATACACTAAGTTAACTGCCTTTAAGCAACTTGGAAAATTCCAGAAAATAATGTCAAGCCTTTAGACAATTAGCCAATTAGCTTCTGATAGGAGGTGTACTGAATTGGAAATGTACCTGTGGATGTATTTTAAGGTCTACATTCAAACTCAGTTACTCTTTGCTTGACATCATGGGAAAATCAAAAGAAATCAGCCAAGTCTGGTTCATCCTTGGGAGCAATTTCCAAGCACCTAAAGGTACCACGTTCATCTGTTCAAACAATAGTACGCAAGTATAAACACCATGGGACCACGCAGCCATCATACCGCTCAGGAAGGAGACGCATTCTGTCTCCTAGAGATGAACGTAGTTTGGAGCAAAAAGTGTAAATCAATCCCAGAACAACAGTAAAAGACCTTGTGAAGATGCTGGAGGAAACAGGTAGACATGTATCTATATCCACAGTAAAACAAGTCCTATATCGACATAACCTGAAAGGCTGCTCAGCAAGGAAGAAGCCACTGCTCCAAAACCACCATAAAAAAGCCAGACTACAGTTTGCAAGTGCACATGGGGACAAAGATCTTACTTTTTGGGGAAATGTCCGATGGTCTTATGAAACAAAAATTTAACTGTATGGCCATAATGACCATCATTATGTTTGGAGGAAAAAGGGTGAGACTTGCAAGCCGAAGAACACCATCCCAACCGTGAAGCATGGGGTGGCAGCATCATGTTGTGGGGGTGCTTTGCTGCAGGAGGGACTGGTGCACTTCACAAAATAGATGGCATCATGAGGAAGGAAAATTATGTGGATATATTGAAGCAACATCTCAAGACATCGGCCAGGAAGTTAAAGCTCGGTCGCAAATGTGTCTTCCAAATGGACAGTGACCCCAAGAATACCTCCAAAGTTGTGGCAAAATGGCTTAAGGACAACAAAGTCAAGGTATTGGAGTGGCCATCACAAAGCCCTGACCTCAATCTGATAGAAAATTTGTGGGCAGAACTGAAAAATCATGTGCGAGCAAGGAGGCCTACAAACCTGACTCAGTTACACCAGTTCTGTCTGGAGGAATGGGCCAAAATTCCAGCAACTTATTGTGAGAAGCTTGTGGAAGGATACCCAAAACGTTTGACCTAAGTTAAACAATTTAAAGGCAATGCTACCAAATACTTACAAAGTGTATGTAAACTTCTGACCCACTGGGAATGTGATGAAAGATATAAAAGCTGAAATAAATCATTCTCTCTACTATTATTGACATTTCACATTCTTAAAATAAAGTAGTGATCCTAACTGACCTAAGACAGGGAATGTTTTCTACGATTAAATGTCAGGACTTGTGAAAAATGGATTTTAAATGTATTTGGCTGTATGTAAACTTCTGACTTGTAAAATGTAAAATTGGCTATAACTTTACACAGATAAGGTTAGTAAGTGATTTTATCACAGTAAAATCATGTTAATACACATATTGTTTATGTCTTGTGGCTATTCTTTTGAAACAGTGAGTATTTTATCATTTATGGATTTAATTAAACAATATATTATTATTATTTTTTATTTATTTATTTGAATAACAGTTTTGTTTTTCATGCATCTATGTGAAGTTGTGCCAATATGAAGTTGACCATTTTTGGACTTGATTTACTTGCGTTAAAAAATAGCAATAAAGTAATCCAGAAACATTTGGTAGTTCTCAGCTTGTTTTGGATGTGTAGCCTAAATCAAAAATATGGCATGCAGATGCCCCAGACAAAATAAGTATTTTAATATGCATTCTATTAAACAAAATGATGGGAAATAATTAACAATTATTATTATTATTATTATTATTTTATAACTGTGCATCCTCTAACACACCAAACCACAGTATTTCCACAATGGTATGAGTGAATGGTCACTAACATCCTCTTGCCAACACCCTAATTAAAGTTCATGCCGCTTTCTGACAGGACATGATGTCATGACTGACCATTTGAGGGTGTGTAGGTCTGAATATACTCTGAGCTGAACAGGACATTAAGATGGTGATTTAAACGGTTTGCTGTATGGAATTTTCGGGATGACCTAAAAAGCCATCACATGTTAAAACAACATTTTTCCAATTTTTCAGTGCCTGTGTAAATCATTTGTTCAAACCCCATGAATGAGCAACAGAAGTAGTGATGCTTGCCTTAACAAATGCCACTAATTAAATCTATTAATGTTTAATCCTCCTGAGCATCCCTTTAGGAGAATGCATGATTGCCATTCTCAATAAACCTCTGCAGGAATGTGTGTGTGTATTTGTGAATACATGTTAGTCTATCAGTTTTTCTATAGCAGGCAGTGAGTGATTATGAGGTCACCAATGACAGGATGTTGATAACAGTCGGGTCAGAATTCAGAAGCATACATCAGGTGGATGTATTTCCAGTCATCTTGAGTACTTCTTATTGTTAAGAGAGAAAATGACATATTAGAATATAAAGTTCCTCTATTTTAAGACTCAGTTACACCTTTATCCTGATGTCTGAATCCAGATACAGCAGGATGTGTTGTGACCACCCAGTGGACACACCGTTTACCAGAAGACCACAAAAAAAGGAGGTGTGACCCTAATATGAGTGACACGTTAATGAATGTGATGTGCTTAAACTAGGGCTGACAAAAAAATTAAACAGTTACAAATGTTCAGGAAACCTGTTTGGAATTCAGTTTGGTGCTCGTTTAACTTTTATAAATGATAATAAAACACTCTCACACAAATGTGACTATATATTTGTGGTTCTTGAGTGCATTCATTTGCATATGTTTTGCTTAAGGAAGAAAAGTGTCCTGTGCCTTGTTTTGCCAGAGAGTGACATTCACAAACCCTCCAGTTCCCAATCGCTCCTTCAATTCCCAGGAGCCACACATCTGCGGCTGCACTGAGGGAGTCCGACTCATCGTGGCCCCTGAGAGGAAAGTGAAATCTTCCATTTCTGCTCATCATTTCTAACAATCATTCTACTATCATCGGTCATCTCTATAAGAGGTAGACCATTAATCAGTTTTACTGATAAATCGGTGCCGATAATTGCTTTTTGGAAATATCGTTTATCGGCATAAATATTTGCAGATAGTTGTTTTTTTATTTGTTTTATTTAATTCCTCCTTGTTCCCCTATGGCCGACACTGGAGGATTCTACAGTTATAACAGCTTGTTTCTACAATATAAAAGCGGTCTCTAGAGATGAAATAAAAACAATCACTGATACCTCGTGGGGATTTGTTGTATCTAATCTTTGAACATTGACAATTTTCATCCATATTTTTATCCTCACTTCAATGCATATTTTGCTATTTTGATTAGATAATCAAGCGTTTTAAATTGAAGCGAGGTCATGCAAAGAAAAATGTGACTATGCACAACTTCCCCTGTCAACACATACATTGTCTCCAACTTTTATATATATAAAATGTATATATAAACCAAACACGTCATATATTCTTAATATAGAGCATTGTAATGGAGCCAAATCTCTGTCATTTCAAAATAAGAGTCCTCGTGTGTGTTTCGGGCATTTTTACAGTTAAAAGTCCTGTATTATGATGCTGAAACCCGGGAAAGAGGAGGGATGCGCTGTTGTGGAGTCCTCGCCACTGCCGCCTGCCCAAAAGAGCAGCTGCGGCCGTCTGCCGGGGGATGAAGGAGTCACTGCCGGCCGCCTGGACACGGAGGAATGGCCGCTGTCCACGAGGGGAGGAGGTGCTTTCTGCCGGCCGCCTGGAGCGGTGCAGCCGCTGCCAGGGGCGGAGGGGCTCACTACCGGCCTGCCAGAACGTGGAGGGGTGTTCCATCCACCAGGGGTCGGAGGACTCGCTGCTGTCCACCCAGGGAGGAGCGGCTATTGTCCGCCAGAGGGTGGAGGAGTGGTCGAGGAACAGGCGACGGCGTGTCTGGGAACCGGCGAGCTATTTTATTTCTCTCTCTCCTCTCTCTCACTATCACTCCGCCTCGCTCTTTCCCTCTCCCCTTTTCCCTCCCCTTGTCTCCCTCCCAGGTCTTGAGGAAAGTGGGGGGGGTTGTACGTCATGCCTGGGGTTCCCCTGCCTGAGGCAAAGGAGGGAGGATTGTGACGAGGAGGAGGGTGGGGCTGGGCTGTGAGTGCGTATGCCCGGGCCCCTATCAGGCTAATCAGCCGAGGAGAGGGATAAAGACGAGCCGGATGCGGCAGTTCAGGAGAGAGCGAGCCACACGCAGCTGCCGTGTGTGTGTTTATGTTAGTGTCTTTTTGTTTAAGTTTTCATGAAATATTACTTTGATGGTTCATCCGGTTTCCGCCTCCTCCTTTCCCTTTTTAACCCCCCCGTTACAGTTTCACTACTTGTTTGTTTCTGAGTGAAATAAAAAAAAGGCACTTAAAACGTTTTTACTCCTGCAGTTTTGGCATTACAAACGCCATCCATCTGTGGTAGCAGATCAGTCCGGTTATATTTGTGAATCAATGTCACAAAAAGCACAAAAGCAAAAGCACATTCACGTACACTTTTGAAGCTGAGTACAAAAGCAATTTGCGAAACTAAAACTTTACCACACTGATGTAATCGGTTCGCCATTTATGTGTACATTACTGCTCCATCTTCAGTGCAATTATGGCTGGTGGCTAGTATCAGGTTTTTTAAAAGTATGTGAAAAGAAGAAGAATTAGATGAATCAATAAATTACTTTGCTATTATACTTTATTAATATGTAATCAAGTAGTCCATAAAATAGTAACTGTAATCTGATTACAAGTAATGTAATTTAATCTAATTACAAGTACTTGATTTTGTAATCATATTATGTAATCCATATTACATGTAATCCTTTACTACCCAGCACTGACTTATGATGTAGTACACTGTACTGACTTGTACCATACCACAGTATAGGTCTACACTATATGAACAAATTTAAACTAACTCAACACATTTATTTCACATAATGAGGATGCAGAACTTATAAAGTAACACTTTATAACACTTTCGGTAACACTTTACAAAAAGGTTCTATTCATTTACATTAGTTAACGGAGTATTCTGTGTTCAATACAAATTAAGCTCAATCGACAGCATTTGTGGCATAATGTAGATAACCACAAAAATTCATTTTGACTCGTCCCTCAAAATCTGGGTACAGGGAGGTACTTATGGGGCCAATTCGTAAATGTTAAAATACTCAGTTTTCAAAAGTATAGCCACAAGATGTAAACAATATGTGTGTTAACATGATTTTACTGTGATAAAATCACTTACTAACCGCATCTGTGTAAAGTTATAGCCAATTTTACAACTTTGTTGCCATGACGTCGTAACGCAGTAACCACTAAAACCCTAAAACAACTTTACAGCTCAAATAATACCTGAGTTTTAACAGAAGAATTAATGTAAATGCTTTAAGATTCATATTTCTGTGTATAAACCCTCCAAAAATTGGCCCCATTGACTTCCATTGTAAGTGCCTCACTCTAACCTCGAGTTTTCCTTTATTAAAGAAAAGGAGGGTGTCATCAACATTATGCCACAAATGCTGTCGATTGTATTGTATTGAATACTTATATTGAACCCAGAATATTCCTTTAATGCATTAGATATCATGGACAAATAAACAACGATACAACACAGCATTTGTTAATCTTGGTTAATGTTACAGTAATTTATCAAAATACTATAACTGATTGTTTGTTAATGTTGATTCATAATGTATAAACTAATGTTAACATAACACAACTTTTACTGTAAAAAATGTATTACTGTATATGTAGAAATTAATATTAACCAAGATTAATAAGCAATATAATTGCATTATATATTGTTTAACAATTAGTTTATGTACATTCAGAATATCACTATACTGTATTTTCATATATAGCCTACATAAAAGAATTCCGGATCTTTTTTGCATTCTATAATGTTTTAAATGGCTTTCCATTTCCTTTTTCTCTTTTTCCCCGAACACTGCTTGATTCACTGCTGTACACATTTGTGATCATTTCCTCAAAGTAGTGACATGTTGAAGGTGACTTCCTGTGGTGCCAACCACCGTGAGTGTAGATTTACAGATGTAACAATGAAATCTCGCAGCCTTGAAAACTAAAGTTTCCTTCGTTTGTTATTATGAAAGAGGTTTTTCATTTAAATCTGTCACAATTTCTGCCGAATTGCTGTTGATTTATTGGAAACAATGCAAACATAAGTAAAATGTTAATGCATTTGACTGCATCTGAGAGCTTTCAGGAGACCTCCACATGACGATCTCGGCCAAAGGACGTCAACGCTGTACCTTTTTTCTCCAAATAAAAGGCTATTTTTATGGTTTAGTTTATCTGCGATGACCATTTTCACTGCTGTCTCTCCTAAATAGCCACAGTAACATGCAGTTACATGAGAGGTCATTAAGCCTGTCGTGCGTCATCAAAAATAATCTGCTCACTGAAAGAGAATCAAATGAATCTTTCCAGCCAGTTGAAACAGACACTCATAGATGTGGCCTGCAGAAATATGTTATCACTGAGTAAATAAATGACAGCAAGATAAACAGTTAATAAATCAACTTAATCAGATGTACAAGTGTTACAACATCTAAGAAATTCTCCAGCGGTTGACTGCGTAGGCCTATGGCTGCTTTGTGACAGTCCATAGTGGTCAGGAGATAATCTGGAATATATGTGACGTCCTGAAACACCCCCGCACCTCTCGTCATGTGTTTACCGAAAGGTTTCCTGTTGTTGTGAATAACGCTTGATGATCCGTTAAGATTTGCTGTGTGCAACATTATGCAGATAATAAACATGCTTGAGTCACATGATACCAAAACACATGCTGTCAAGAAGAACGGAATACATACACTGTTACAAACAATATCATTTAAAACATTTTTAAAGTAGGGTACAACTTGGGGTAAAAGGCCCAAAGGGGGTTTTATATAGTGTAGATATAGGGGCAATAATTATAGGGCAAAATTGGTCAACTAATGCAAATACTTTTGAGACAGGAAGATTATTATTTATTTATTTTTTTGAGCAAAAAAAGAATAATAACTACTTCAGAAAAGGGTGCACCATTTCCTGTTCACTTTAATCACATTAGGCATTTCATAACATCTCAAGTTTCTATAAACACATTAATCTCCATTGTGATTGGATCAGTCAATGTGAGCCCACTTTGAACATTTTTACCATAAATACCATCTATTCACCTATTGGACAGTCATTGAAAAACTTTTGATGTAATCACCTGTCAAATAAACGACAAACTTGCAGTTTGTCTCAAAATAATTGTGATAATTTCAGGGATTCTCATTAGCTACAATACTGTACGTTTTAAAAGGTATTAAATGTTAAATGAAATGACCTTAAAATCAAATCATGGATCAGTAAAATTATTCAGTGATATAATGACAAACAGGTGTTTAGGAAAATACTGTGTTAGTTTTTGTTGATGTTTAGTGTTTTGGGAGAAACGTTGTACTACACTTCTAACTCTAATGTTAATAACTCAACAGCTGATTTTCCCCGTTTTGTCGTTGGTAAAACTTAAAAAAAAAAACATCTATATTTTGCCTTCAACTTATTCAAAAATCTGTCAAATTTACGGTATATTACCGGCAGCTGTGGTTACCAAACATTTACCGAAAAAATCACGGTGACCATGTTTCAGGCTTTATGGGATGTAATTTTGATCCCTGTATATTTTACGGTTCATTACCGTATATATTATGAAATGATACACGTAAGCTTGATACACTAATTACAGAAAGGTACATGATGACTCAGAGTTCATCAATATTGTCCATTCCAGAAGTAATAATTAATACACATTTACCGTAAAAAGTACATTTACTCTCTTGTTAAAAATAATGTAAAAATTTACCATTAATTCTACTGTAAATTATACTTTACATTTAACATTTTACTGTAAAATTACATGTCTTGTTTACTGTATATTTTAAGGTAACTGCTCATTAACCTATTAAAGTTTTTTAACTGAAGCATTTTTACATTCTTTTACCGTTAAAATTACAGACTTTTTTTTTTACAGTGTATAAGGCCCGAGAGGTCATTCGAGAATTAATTTAATAAGCTTAAAAATGGCCATGATTCCGTTATCTTTAAAAGAAATCAAAATAAAATAAAATAATGATTAAAAAATTATTTTAATTAACGCAAAATACTATATAATATAAAATTCCTTTAAATCGTTTTTTTCTTGGTGCGTGAGCACTCACAGAATTTCAGACCCCAAATAAGAAATTGCAAGCAATTGTATGGCCCGCGAATAATTGAGCAAATACTCGAATGGCCCTTTATAGGAAAAAGGTTCCCCACCCTTGGATTAAAGGAATATTCCGGGTTCAGTACAAGTTAAGCTCAATCGACAGTATTTGTGGCATAATGTTGCTGATTACACCAAAAAATAATGACGACTCGTCTCTCCTTTTCTTTAAAAACGCAAAACTCGAGGTTACAGTGAGACACTTACAATGGAAGTGAATGGGGACAATTTTTGGCAGGTTAAAAGGCAGAAATGTGAAGCTTATAATTTTATAAAAGCACTTCTGTTAAAACTGGTGTATTATTTGAGCTGTAAAATTGTTTAAACAAAGCTGTAAAATTGGATATAACTTTTTACAGAAAGTGTTGGTAAGTGAATTTATCAGAGTAAAATCACGTTAACACACATATTGTTTACGTCTTGTGTCTATACTTTTGAAACGATAAGTATTTTAACGTTTACAGATTGACCCCATTGACTTCCATTGTAAGTGTCTCACTGGAACACAGATTTCTGCTTTTTTTTTTTTTTAAAGAAAAGGAGGGACAAGTCGAAATCTATTTTTGTGCTTATTAACATTATACCACAAATGCTGTCGACTGAACTTAACTTGCACTGAACCCGGAATATTCCTTTAAGACATCAAAACCACAAACATGCACACACAGACCTGAATAAAGTGCGAGACATAACAGCCATTTGGTGGAATAAGCCACTAAATTCACCAGAGATTTGTTTAAAAGCACAGGCGCCCAACATAATTGGCCTTGTAATTATTCGTCTTAATTTTCTACTGAGGAAAACACAAAGTCTTTTATATGCAGTCGAAAGACTGACAGATATACAGTAAAATTAAAATGTTGGAAACATGAGAAGCTATTTTTGTCTGTTCAACGCATGTTAACAGAGCCAGTTTTAGCAAACAATTATAATAAACACCGGCCCCAAAAATGACTTTAAATCAAATGTAAAAATGTCTTAATGAACCTGTTTTAAGGATGAAAAGATATGAAAGCAATTGTCCTATCAAACACATGATGCTAGAGCTTATCTCAGAACTGGCTTCATTTTTCTGAGCAATTTTAATCAGCTGGTGCCTAAAAAGATTATTTATATTAGTGGATCATGTTTGAAGTCAGTTCCCCTCAAGTTCACACTTATCACATGTTCCACAACGTTTGACCAGTTTTGGGTAAGTTACTCTAAAAAGTAACTAATTACTAACTACTAATTACATCCTCTACAGTGTAATTAGATTACTGTACTAATTACTGTCTGAACATTAATTGCATTACTTGTTACTAATTACTTTCTAAAACCCCGATCAACCTCGACCAGATGAAATATAAAATCAAATAAATTAGGGGGACTGGGTAGCTCAGTGGTAAAGATGCTGGCTACCACCCCTGGAGTTCGCTAGTTCACTAGTTTGAATCCCAGGGTGTGCTGAGTGACTCCAGCCAGGCTTCCTAAGCAACCAAATTGGCCTGGTTGCTAGGGAGGTCCTCGTGGTCGCTATAATGTGGTTCTCACTCTCAGTGGGGCGCGTGGTGAGTTGAGCGTGGATGCCGCGGTGGATGGCGTGAAGCCTTCGCACTTGCTATGTCTCCATGGCAACGCGCTCAACAAGCCACATGATAAGATGCGCGGGCAACTGGGATTCGTCCTCCACCACCCGGATTGAGGCGAAACACTACGCGACCATGAGAACTTAAAAGTGCATTGGGAATTAGGCATTCCAAATTGGGAGAAAAAGAAAAATCTAATAAATTATTCATGAACTGGCCAAAGAATTTAAAGGGGCGGCGTTAAATTAGAAAACACACATTTTAACATTAGATGTTAAATTTCGATTTTAAATTCACTATTGTTTTATATAGAATTGTTCTATAGTCTATACAGTATTTAACGCAATTACATCAGAAGTAACTGTAATTAAATGACTGAAAAATTAAGAGTAATCCCTTACTTTTATCAATGAAAAAGTAATTTAATTACAGTAATTAATTACTTAGTAATGCATCACACACAAAATGTTAATACTTTTTGTCTTCAACAACAAACTTCTTTTCAAAATTCAGATATGTTGAAATGTTTTGCATGAAAAGTGTATATTTTCCTCAAAACAAATGCCACTTGGTTTGATATTTTGATATCAAACCAAATACATTAAATAAGTGTTCAAATACTTATTGTGGCCCCTCGATTACACCACTGATGCTGCATCATTACTCACTCACCACACACACATATATACATCCTTATTGGACATTCCTGGTGCGTATCCAGCCAGTGCGTGTGTGGGACAGTCCCTCTCCCCGCCCCACATTCCCATCATGAGTGGGTCCGGTCCCGTCCCACTGCAGGCCGGGAATCGAGAATAAATATCCTCGGATTCATGATCGTACACACAGAAACACGGAGGAGAGAGAGAGAGAGAAACAGCGCGAGTCTCTGGATTAAGACGCTTTTTACGCACATTGCACAGGAACGAGAGTGGGGAGGTAAGACATGCACACAGCGGTTTTATTTTTGACGACAGATGTTTAGGACCTTGAAACGTGTTGATATCGTATGTGTTTGAGTCCAGACCAAGGGCTGTGTTCCCAAACCTAGTGAGCTGCCTACCTAGGCCTTTGTTTTGGGCATCACGTGCCTGTTTTAAGTCAACATCTATAAAATGCTGCTGATTTGGAACTCACAAACGATGCCCAACAATGCTGCAGCTTGCTCAGTTTTGAGACTCGGCCGAATATGCATATATTTAACTTATAGACTGCACTAAAGCCCTAGTAACGCTGCTATATAAGGTTATATGGGTAACATATAGTTATAATGGTACACAGTAGGCAGATATAATGTATATACAGTATACACTCAAATAAATAATTTAAATATTTACACGTTTCAATTTCATAAGAAAATGTCATTAAATGTATTTAAGTAGCCACAAAGAAAATAAACTAAAATAACTAAATATTGTAAGTTTATTTAATTTAAAAAATTGCACAATTCAATTTGATTGGCCAAAAAAAAATTTTTTTTAGAGTGTGTGTGTGTGTGTGTGTGTGTATACAGTATAGCAATACACTATAGTATTATATTGAAATGTATAGTAATAAAAAAGCCCTACTAACACTGCTATAAATGGATTATATGTGTAATATATCACTGTAATAGTATGTAGTTGGCTATATTACAATAGGTATTGCAATATAGCATCTTAAAATATTATAGTATATTATAGCAATATAATATAATATTATTTACACCTATACAGTATTTATAGCTATATATATATATATATATATATATATATATATATACAGTATACACAGCTATATTATATTGTAATGTTCATCCTAATAAAAAAAAAAAAATATATATATATATATATATATATATATATATATATATATATAATGGTATATAAAAGCATTGAGATTGTGGAGGTTTGAAATAATGTATATACAGTATACACTCAAAAAATAATTGTAATATTTACACATTTCAATTTCATAAGAAAATTAATTAAATTTATTTAAGTAGCCATAGAAAATAAACTAAAATAACTAAATATTGTAAGTTTTATTTAATTGATAAAATTGCACAATTCAATTTGATAGAATTCTGTTATAAATTTGAAATGCAGAAACCGAGTTCATGTGTATGTGTGTGATATATATATATATATATATAGCTATATTATATTGTAATGTTCATCCTAATAAAAATATATATATATATATATATATATATATATATATATATATATATATATATATATATATATATATATATATTGAGATTGTGGTGGTTAGAAATAAAATGTTGCACAGTTTATGTCAGTTTAGTTATTGTTCTGTATATGTTTATATAGTATAACAGAGTTCAAATCTTAGGTGAAACTGTATTATTCTGCAGTTCCCAGCACTTACAGTAAGAATCAGATTAAAAACACATGCTGTAAATTCTTAAAGCTGTTGTGAGACGCCCAGGAATTCCTTATTCCACTTAATAACATTCCTCTGTGTGTTAAGCAGCTCATATCTGCAGAATAACTGAACAGCATGAATGGACTCCAGTTTAGGACTATTCTAGGAAATGTCACAAAACTAAAAATGCATATAAACCATTGAAACTCCTGAAGTATAATCATAGAGAAACACAAATGATCCACAAGTAAAGTGTAATACACTCCATATTGCGGTCTCTCTGTAAAGCCAAATGACCTCTTTCTTCTTCAATGACTGTTTGTGGTCAGCACATTTAGACCATGCTCTAAATCTTTGGCTTTGTCTGTTCTTCACAAACATACTGCTGTGAGTGTTTAAGTCACATTCCAAGAGGGCTGCTCACCAGGTCTGATTTTGCTGACATTGACATTACTCGTAAGCGTTGTTTTTGTTTTAAAATTAAAGCCAGTCTCTCCTTGCTGGTTTAACTCTTTATCGACCCCGTGCAGATGTACAGATGCACTTTATCACAATCTGAACACAGTGTCTATCTCCCCGTGGCTTCTCGCTCTCTCGACGTGAGATGACTCAGCTGCACTCCTTTACGAGCTATTCGACTCACTCATCACGTTTGCAGTAATCTATTCCTCTATTCGTCCCTCCCGTTTGTCTTTTTCTCTTTTGGACAATGCAGCTCTGTTATGTCTTTGTGGCTGAAGTAAAGATCGGATTTCACGCTCACATACAAATGCATACACACTTACACACAGCACAACTTGTATGTACAGTTTATGCATATTAAATGTACAAAGGATGTTTATTGTTCCTTTTTTAACAGGCTGCAGTTGTATTTCTGAGATGTCAGCATTCTGACAAGGTTTGCAGGTTAGGTCAGACTGGTCTGTTGGCTGGTTTTAGAGGGTTTTTGGGCACTTTTCAGCTAGTTATGCTGGGAGACCAACTGTTTTGTGTAATTTTTTGATGTTAAAATAATACTTTATCCTCTCCCAGCTTTATATGCAGAGAACTAACTAAAAGTTAATTCTCTCAAGAAAACAAAAAAGCTCTGTTTGATTTGAGCAACCCGTCCAGCCCAACACAACAACACTGACTCAAACAATGGCGTGAGTTGGGGGCGGGACTATATGTTTGTTCGATCAATAGCAGATGGAGGGCGTATTCGGAAGGCTGTTTGAAAACAATGGGTGTTTCTCGATGCTAGGAACACAGAGAATGGACTTGTGTTCTTATGAAGACCAGTCTTGACAAGCCACCTTAGAAGAACAAACTCGGAAGTACAGAAGGATATAGAACGCGTCTATTGTGAGCTTTGAGATGTGCTGCGATCTCCCTGTTGCGAAATTGACTGTCCCAACACATTTGAAGCCAGTGAGGGAAATACTGGCATTATAAAACTCCAGAGTGTTATTAGCATCAAAGGACTGACACGTTAAAAGAATAAAGTCTGTAAACACTCGTTTCCTCCATTTGTTTATTACTTCATTAAAATGATGCCAAACGAAACAACCAATTTTGACAACTCTCACAAGCCGTCAGACTTTCGCAAGCTTACAGCGGGAAACTCTTGAGGGAAAACACGATAAAACAACGATAAATGGTAAATGTCCTTGTCCTTCGCCTGCCACCGTTGTGCAACTATGATTGCCGGGACTTCAAATGGGTTCTCGCCTACAAGTCACCATCTGATGCATCCTCGATATTCGGCCTCATTGGGTAATTTTATGCATTCTTGAGTATTGGAATTTAACTTTGGCAGTGGATGATGACGTCGAACGAGTCCACGAGAATGTAAGAACACATAAGAACAAACATTGAGAAACAGCCAATATTTATTTTTGCATTTACTTTCGGTGGCGCAGAAATTACACACTTGAACTATAATCCTGCTAAGACCAGCAAAACAGATTTAGGCCCTTTCACACCAAACGCAAAACGGAAAAGCAAGACGAATTTCCGACATATGGCCCCTTCACACCAAAAGCATTCATGTGTTTACAATAGGTGGCGCTGATCACCAGTCGAGTTTACTCCGGTACAGTAAGTGTGCAAAACACCTTTGAGCTGGTCTGGCCTTCACCAACAATCATGCCACGGTCGAAATCACTGAGATCACATTTTCCCCCCATTCTGATGGTTGATGTGAACATTAACTGAAGCTCCTGACTCATATGTGCATGATTTTATGCACTGCACTGCTGCCACACGATTGGCTGATTAGATAATCGCATGAATAAGTAGGTGTACAGGTGTTCCTAATAAAGTGGTCAGGTTGTGTATATTTACGTGGGAAGTATATTTGCTTAAGTTTGTTTACATTAGATTTTTTTTGACAGTTTGAATGGTTTTGGCCCATTTGAACGATCCGTCAATGAAAGTCAATGGGATTTTTTTAGATTTCTGATTGTCCGCTGTACGAAAACCATAATTCTGATCAGTTAGAAAAGTCATAGCAACCCAAATCAGACCATTCTGAAGGTCTATGCCAAGTTTGGTGGATGTAGCTTGAAAGCTGTTGGAGGAGTTAAAATTGATCTTTTTGGTCTTGGTTTAGGGATTTTGGAAGAAATGTAAACCAGGTCTGTTGAATAACAATATGTTGGCTTTGTCACGCCAACATAATTAGTTACTTTTTGCTGGATGTTTAAAACAAGAGACACAAATATGCCAATGGAACAAGACAAAAAAAACAACAACAAAAAAAATAACTTTCTCTGAAAAGAGGTCTGAATATCTTATGCAATTTTGTCTTTATTTTTAATGGGAAAACGAGACAAAGATACTGATTAAGAATGGGTTTTTATGCAGTGCTCTGGTGACTAAGAGGGAGTTTATTCTGACTCAGTATGAGGTGTTTTAAATGAGGGCAAATGATGAAAGAAGCCAGAAGAACCGACGGAAGGGAAGTTCAGAGAGGATAAAAGAGAAAAGACAAGGATGTTTCTTCAGATGTTTTGCTCACAGGAAAGGTCAGATAGATATATTTTATGTTTGCATTCTCTTGATTTCTGAGTCAGTTTGTGTTTCTCTTTGTGTGTGTTTTGGAGGGGCTTTTGCATCTTGTGTGTGTGTGTGCTTATCCTCTTTCATGTCAGCATGGTGTTTCCTGCAGAATATGGAGCCTGTTTATCTGACAACCTCAACGAACATGCAAACAGCGTTAACTAACCACAACATTCAGCGTTGGTGCTTTATATGTGTGTGTTCGTGTTCGTGTTTGCATGTGAATGTGTGTGTCGTTGAGCCTGAGTATAATATGCCATCTGGAATGAGGGTTACATAAACAATCCCATCTCAATATATTCCATGTCATCTCTCAATAATAAGAGCTCATAAAAGCGGCATGTATTATAATTGTACAAGAATTACACAAACGTTGTTAAATATAGTTTTAGATGGACTACAGCATGTCATACTGCAGGATATGTCAACTTCCCAAGTCTCTGCTTGCAAGACATGATTGTATCTTCATAATACTATCTATAATTCCACTTGCTGTTATGCAGCTGTACAAGAAGTTCCTTTTTTGCTGTTTCATTCAGCTGCAGCCCTGCAGGGAAAAACAGAGACACGGAAAAAAGTTCAATCAGCAAAAACACAATGAAAATCTGTTTCCAATTAAATCTCACTGAAGTTATATGGATGTGTGGGCATTTAATGCTTAAGTCTGAAAACAGCAGGATTTAATGGTGTTGTAATTGTTGTCTTTAGTCTAACATTCAGAGAGTCCCTTTAGAAAAGAGAGTTTATAATGACCACAGGATGGAGAAAAGACTTTCTGCTTCTGAGATGAAGCAAAACAGTGAGTCAGCATCCATAAATGACAACCACATACACACACACACACACACAAACGTAAGAATCAACTTTACTTTCATCTTTATCTTAAAGGACAAATCTTTTTTATTAACTAAACCATTCCTACAGTTATCAGGCTTACTAACTTCTCATATCTGGATATTTGAAATGTCTTTATTGTGGTGATTCTGTGGGTTGTATTTTTAAGTTATTTCAAAATTGATGATGGATGCCTATTTTCTTCTAATGTGGTTTTTATTTGATGTATTTTCTGCATTATTTCAAATAAATTGCTAATATAATACAATATGTTTTGTGCTCTAGATTTAAAAGAACCAAGTCAATAGAGTCATTTGTTCAGAAATTAGACTACACTGTTCGCACGATATGTTGCGCGCTGTAGATTCAAAAGAACCGACTCATAAGAGTCATTCACTCAGGAATCGGACTACATTGTTCGTGCTGCGTGTTGTGTGCTGTAGATTCAAAAGAACCGACTCATTAGAGTCACTCGCTCAGGAATCGGACTACACTGTTCGTGCTGCGTGTTGTGTGCTGTAGATTCAAAAGAACCGACTCATAAGAGTCATTCACTCAGGAATCGGACTACACTGTTCGTGCTGCGTGTTGTGTGCTGTAGATTCAAAAGAACCGACTCATAAGAGTCATTCACTCAGGAATCGGACTACACTGTTCGTGCTGCGTGTTGTGTGCTGTAGATTCAAAAGAACCGACTCATTAGAGTAACTCGCTCAGGAATCGGACTGCACTGTTTGTGCGATACATTTTGTGCTGTAGATTCAAAAGAACCGACTCATTAGAGTCATTCACTCAGGAATCGGACTACACTGTTCGTGCTGCGTGGTGTGTGCTGTAGATTCAAAAGAACCGACTCATAAGAGTCATTCACTCAGGAATCGGACTACACTGTTCGTGCTGCGTGTTGTGTGCTGTAGATTCAAAAGAACCGACTCATTAGAGTAACTCGCTCAGGAATCGGACTGCACTGTTTGTGCGATACATTTTGTGCTGTAGATTCAAAAGAACCGACTCATTAGAGTCATTCACTCAGGAATCGGACTACACTGTTCGTGCTGCGTGGTGTGTGCTGTAGATTCAAAAGAACCGACTCATAAGAGTCATTCACAAAGAAATCAGACTGCACTGTTTGTGCGATATGTTTTGCACTGTAGATTCAAAACTAATTGACTAAATAGAGTTGTTAGTTCGGGAATTGGAGTACTCTGTTCATACTGTGTGTTGCGTGCTGTAGATTCAAAAGAACTGACTCCCCTTAGTTTAACTGATAATGTAGTTGATGTGTTGATAAAGTGGCAGGACAGGACGTTTGTGGGTCACTTCCTGTTGCCTGATTAACAGGAGTGTCTCACAAACAGAGCTGACCATGTTTGCGTGCGTGACTTGGGGAAAAAAGGAAGTAATTTGTGAGAATAACCAACTAAAAATTATTATATTAAATAGAAATATTTGACAGTAATAAATTTGGTTGGCATAAAGAAAGCTTTTATAAGCTCTTATAAAACTCTTTGATAATATTAAGACATTTCAAGGGCAAAATCTCATAATACAAGAAGAGAACAATACACAGACTGTCTCTTCTTTTGTAGATTACACACTAACCAGCTACTTTTATCTCTAATTCTACATTTCTTCAGGGCTGTGATGAATAATTTACAATATGAGTCATCATGTGTAATTATGAATGAATCCTTTGTGTAGTGGTGATTGACTAAGTTTAACAAAAAAATCCCTCAACCATAAATCAAAGGTTGCTTTTTCCCAGCTCAAGAGAAATAGGAGAGAAATACATATAGACACAAATCTAAAAATAAAGCAGGAGGCTATTCTCCATTTGCTCTTCATTTAATCTCATTACTGTCTACATTTCCTTGATGCTGGTGATAATATCTAAACATCCTTAAAACAAGATAAGCAAAAGTGCATATGATATTGAGACTCAAAATGTGTCTTGAATTAAACGTATTGCCCGTTGGTACATTTTAGACATAAATCTAGCAAAATTAAGTGAGGTTTATGCTAAAGGCAAGGGGGGAAAAATGTCATTTTTACTGGATTTTTACTGTAAAGCAAGACCAAAATGAAACATATTTCTGTTTTTTGTCTTGCAGGATTTCACAGAAGCATCTGAATGACAACATGAGTTTATTACTAAAAGTGTTGCTGCTTCTACCTGCTCTATACTGTTCTGCAGATAATACAGTAAGTGTGTGTGTGCGTGTGTGTGTGTGTGTTTGTGTAATCCCCCTATAGATGACATATGTACTGTATATAACCATATTGTGAATCTTTCTCACAGGAGTTGCATCAGAGACAGAAACGAGGTTCACGTCTTTATAATGGTGAGTTACACTCTGACCTTTGTCTTTTCTTGACCTCTTGACCTTTGCAACTTCTCTAATCCATACTACCCATACTACTCAGTCTATGGTAGAAATAGTAAGAGTAGTACAGTAGGATGCCATTCCAAACTCGTCTCATTTTGAAACAGCGGAGACTTGGCTCCGTAACAATGCTCTATATATAAGTATTTAACAAATTAGGCTTTTTATAGTATAAATATATTCATCAAATTTGGTTTAGTGATGAGGAACAAATCTGCAACTATTGCAATAGATTTTTGCAGATAATCGGTAAAACTTTATACAGTATGAACTGATATAAAATTTTAGTAGCCGGTATCAATACTAGTACAATTTCATGACCGTGCACAAACAGTATACATACTTCCTACTGTAGAAATAAGAATAATATGACTATGATTGTAGTATACTATTCCACATGTATCCTAAATGCATTGAGTGTAGTCCATGTAGGTCTCATTAGTCTGTGTTTCCACTCGGAACGCTGTCTTTCATTCCGCCTCATTCCAGACTGAATCACCATTTGTTTTCTGTCTGGTTCTCTGTCGTCTCTTTCTTGCAGCTGCAGCTGCTTCAGTCTGTGTTTTTTGATGTGGTTTCACTCATTTGCATCTATTCATGCTGTAGTCTGACCACAATCATTGTGTGTCCATTTCCATCTCATTTGTGTGTGTCAGAGGTTTGTGTGGACACTGATTCGGCCGCGATCAGGGAGACTGGGGTGACGTGGTTGCGATGGAGGGGTCTGAAAGTCGAATTCTGCCGCTGCGCCTTGCGAGGAAGAGTGCGCTGTCATGAAATACCAGTTACCAGTGAGTGACACATGTACACTTAAAATGCCTGAATAACATTGCATTACAAAATACTAGGAAGATAGCAAAAACAGACTAACTTAAACAATAGATGTAGTGTTGAAAATGAAGACATGCAGTATTGTGACACTTTGTCTAGTATGTTGATTATAAAGGGACAGTTCACCCAAAAATGAAAATTCTCTCATCATTTACTCACCCTCATGCCATCTCAGATGTGTATGACTTTCTTTCTTCTGCACAACACAAATGAAGATTTTTAGAAGAATATTTCAGCTCTGTAGGTCCAGATAATGCAAGTGAATGGTGGCTAGAACTTTGAAGCTCCAAAAAGCACATAAAGGTAAACCATAAGACTCCAGTGTTTAAAATCCATGTCTTCAGAAGTGATATGATAGGGGTGGGATACAGATACATTTTAAAGTCCTTTTTTACTATAAATATCCTCCCTGCCCAGTAGGTGGCAATATGCACGAATAATGCGAATCGGCAAAAACAGAATATGAAAGTAAAAGTGGAGATTTATAGTAAACAAAGGACTTAAATATTAATCTGTTTCTCACGTACATCTATCATATCACTTCCGAAGACATGGATTAAACCACTGGAGTTGTATGGATTACTTTTATGCTGCTTTTATGTGCTTTTTGGAGCTTCAAAGTTCTGGTCACCATTCACTTGCATTGTGAGGACCAACAGAGTTCTTCTAAAAATCTTCATTTGTGTTCAGCAGACGAAAGAAAGTCAAACACATCTGGGATGGAATGAGGGTGAGTAAATGATGAGAGAATTTTCATTTTTGGGTGAACTGTCCCTTTAATGTGCTGAACTACACCTGTGTGAATTTGAGGGGAACTGACCACTAAAAATCACTGCCACACCAGTTGATTAAGAGTCTTTGAGCAAAAATGACTCAGAAAAGTGAAGTTCTGAGTAAAGCTCAAGTTTAAATGGAACATAGTGTTTAACAACATAATTAACCAACAACTAACCAAATTCACAGCATTACGTTTGTGTATTTCCTTGTGTGCATGAGAAACAGAGCTCCACAAATTTGTCATGATGCAAAATCATTTTAATTTAATTCTAGAGTTACACACACACCCAGAATCGCTACCACTTTGCAAATCAAACTATATTTTCATTCTGTGGTCTGAGATCACAGAACAAATCACACAGATTAAAAACAAATGTGTCATTGTGAATAATTGCTCAGTATTATTAGTGTTTTGACTTGACCACAATTTAATGATTGTTATGTCATAAAATGTGTTCTGTTTCTGCATATAAAATGATGTAATTATTATACAGAGCTGTAACAAACAGTTAATTATGAATATTTTGGAAATAGTAGCACACTTAAAATAGTGTTTTAATATTTAAATGTCACACAGAGCAATAAATGTCCTCAGTAATTTGTTCAACTCAGGATATGAATGTACTATATTGTGTTAATGTGATTTATTTTACTCTTCATGTTTTTCAGAATGTTTTGTGTCTAAGTGTTATAACGGAGGGGTGTGTAAAGAGGCTGTTTACTCCAGTGACTTTATCTGTCAGTGTCCGCCAGGATATAAAGGCACCCAGTGTGAAATCAGTAAGTCGCTACACACCATCGGCGTCGCCAGGTCATTGCTCCGGGGCTTCAGCCCCTAATGTTTTGACTGTAGCCCCGAATGTAATTTTAAATGTAGGCTACGCAATAATATTGCTACTCTTAACAGTTATTAATTATTTTAATTAAATGTTATATCTTAGATGTCCAGAACAAAATATGCCATCCAGAGGGAAAAGCATACAAAACAAATCATCAGAAAATTGATGATAAAATGTTATATATCACCGCAAAGGGGAGGATCTCAGCTTTCTAATGACATCTAGATTGAGCTTGTAGTCCACTCAGAGGCCGAGATATTCAATGAAATAATGAGGGTGGTGCTTGAACTGAAAATTAGACTGAATGTCTATGGACGAGCACATCTGTGAGGGCTAAAATGCGTTAGAGCGCCACCTACATTTCAGATCTGCATATTGTGATGGAATGTGATAGAGAAAAAATATTTTTACTACTGCTTGCTGCCATCTAGTGGAATGAAATAAGACTTTTCAAAGTGAGATTGAGTGAACGGAACCAGCATTACATGTTTACAAAGTTAGGACAGCAACAACAACAACAACAACAAAATAAAAAAAATTCAGAAAAACTTTCTGTTTATCATAAGATTATAAACACATATAATATTATTTATGAATACTTGGAGTCTTTTTTTTTTATTTGGGGGGATTTCTGAAAAATGAGACCAATTTTTTGCAATTAGTCCACAGTATGTGTGAACGGTGAGCTGTCAAATTTGAGTGAATTGCAGGCGGCAGCCCAAAAATGCACCAGAGTATAAGGGGTTAAATTAATTCTACATTATAGTTATATTAAATATTCCCTTTTAAATAGCTGCAATATAAAAAGCTAAATTTTTTCAGTAACTTGAAGTTTAGTTAACTGGTTTTTCAAATTGAACTGTAGGTCAAATAATTATGAGAAGCTTGTAACCTGGCAAACTACAGTTTCAAACTGGCTTTGCCAAACTGGTGCACTCTGTGTATGGTTTAATGTTGTGTTAATTTCCTCCTCATTTCTGTAAGATACGGGTGAGAGATGTGCGACGGGTCAGGGCTTAGGTTACCGTGGCACCTGGAGTATGAGTGCGTCAGGACTGGAGTGCATTAACTGGAATTCCAGTTCACTCCGTGGAAAGAAATTCACGGCCAGGAGAACAGAATCTAGCACACTGGGGCTGGGCAACCACAACTACTGCAGGTATACACTTACACATAATAAAATAATAAACATTTGATTACATGAGTCACATTTGAAGCTGTTGTGAAGTTGCTTGTTTTTGGTGAATATATAAATCATAATATTGTTCTGGATTTTTCAGGAATCCGGATGGAGACACTAAACCCTGGTGTTATGTTTATAAAAGAGCTCAGATCACATGGGAATTCTGCTCTTTACCGACTTGTATAACAGGTACAAACACACAAACAGACACACATCCACATCATCATCCACTGTGCATGTAGTAATGGTGTATGTTGTGTCAGATCCCATTAAGGAGTGTGCACGAGGGTCAGGTCAGTCTTACAGAGGTACAAAGGCGGTCACACGCAGTGGTTTGAAATGTTTACCGTGGGATTCAGCCGCTGTGTCTCATAAGATTTACAACGCATGGAGATCAGATGCCAGAGAGTTGGGCATCAGCAGTCACAACTTCTGCAGGTACACACAAACACACCTACTCTAACATCTGCATTTATATAATGGATCTAAAATCTGATTGGATGAGCCATTTTCAAATTTGTTGTAAAATACATTGTATATCGGTGTTTCTTCAACTTCGGGCACTTTTAGCACTGTGGAAACATTTTTCACACTCTCACTAGTTTATTTAATGTCTACTAACAATGTCCAACAGTGCATGTACATGCATCACAGGAGATTTATGTCATTCAAGTCATGAAAAGTCCCACCACAGTGTCATTTCCAGCACATCTCCAATTCTGTATGTGTTTAATTGAATTCTGTGATGGAAATGACATTTTTTACAGTTTTCAAATAAAGTGACTGACTCTTTTGTCTTGCTGAGGCTAATTTCATGGATAAAATTCTATATATCTTAAATACGCACAATTATTGTTTTTTTCCGTAAAAGTTCATTAATTGTTAAACATTTACATAAACATTTTATTTTTAGTTAACTATAAAAGTATGTTTTGTTAGGCATGAAAAAAACATTTAATTTTTACTTTGTAGTTTACTGTAAAAGTACATTTATTGTTAAACATAAAATTTATAAACATTTTTATTTTTACTTCGTAGTTTATTGTAAATGTACATTTATTGTTAAACATAAAATTTTATTTAAAAAAAATATTTTTATTTTGTAGTTTACCATAAAAGTATGATTTGTTAGGCATGAAACAACATTTTTGTTTTTACTTTGTAGTTTACTGTAAAAATATATTTTGTTAAGCATAAAATAAAATAAAAAAATACTTTGTAGTTTACCATAAAAGTACATTTATTGTTAAACATAAAATTTCTAAACATTTTATTTTTACTTTGTTTAGTTTTGCTAGGCATAAAAAATATTTTTATTTTTACTTTGTAATTCACTGTAAAAATACATTTATTTTTAGCATAAAATTTACAAACATTTTATTTTTTACTTTGTACTTTACCGGAAAAGTACAATTATTGTTTCATATAAAATGTAGAAACATTTTTATTTTTAATTTGCAGTTTACCGTTAAAGTACTTTTATTGTTAAACTTAAAATTTAAAAAATATATTTTTTACTTTGTAGATTAACATAAAAGTACATTTATTGTTAAACATATAATTTAATAAAAAATATATTTTTACTTTGTAGTTTACCACAAAAGTAAATTATTATTAAACATCAAATTTTATTTAAAAAGATAATTTTACTTTGTAATTAACCGTAAAAGTACATTTATTGTTAAACATAAAATGTGTAAAAAAATGTTGTGATCTTCTGTCCGTTTTAATACAAATCAAGTCATGGGATATAAAATTGCGTAAGGTTGAAGAAACACACGTAAACACACACCTTTGTTCACACACCAATGAACAATACTTATACTTAACTATGGTAACTTAGTGGACTGTTTTTGTGGTTATTATGAGTAATAAATGTAAATATTTATTGAACTTTAGTGTCTTTTATCATATTGATGTTGCTGAACTTATATAAAGCAAAAAATACTCAAAACTGTGCATTCACTAACAAAAAAGTGCATAAAAACTATAGAATTATTATGTTATTCTTTGAAGTACTGTACTTTGGAGTACCATGTAAATAGCATGGTACATGAATAGTGTAATATATCAAAGTACCATGGTTTTACCATCTAATATCATCACTGAACCA
Source organism: Myxocyprinus asiaticus (assembly GCF_019703515.2). NCBI lineage: Eukaryota > Metazoa > Chordata > Actinopteri > Cypriniformes > Catostomidae > Myxocyprinus > Myxocyprinus asiaticus. The sequence continues at coordinate 2,543,771 of NC_059367.1, read as the reverse complement.
TAGTACCACCACAGTACTTTTTGTGAGGGGTTTTACCTAGTGATCTTACAATGGTTAAAGGGGATATAGGCACTCCTTAAGCACTTGTGTCCAACAGCAACCCTTAACCATGGTACAATCACAGTAAAACACTGCATTAAGTGGCTTATTGCTGTAATATTCACTGTGCACTCTCGCTCGTTCTAACACAGGAATCCAGACGGTGACCTCGGCCCCTGGTGTCATGCTTATAAAGGTTCACAGCTGATCTGGGAACTCTGTGAGGTCCCCAAATGCCGTAAGTACATACTGTTTCCGTGACAACTGATCAATACAGTCCACCGATGCATTAGTCATTGAATTACAAGCACGTTGCCGATCAGTGTGACTAACAGATGAGGTCGCATGTTGTGTCTTAGAGTGAATGAGTATGATCAGTACTGTCGTTTTTTACTGTAATTCACAGTAAATCTCATGTGTATTGTGCTGTGTGATACCACATGGGCTCATTGGTTTGTTTTTCTGTCTAGTAACTGTTGTCAGACATGTCATGTTTTGGTAGAAATTTACACTGTTTATCTGAATCACGTTAATTCCTGACAATATGCAGTTTTATTTTGGCACTAAAACATATTTGTCTTTCTGAATATTCTGGAAAAGAATAGGGTTTGTGCATATTTGCATCTGTGTGTTTTTTAAATCCATGTTTGTATTTTCCTTCACAGCCAAGAAAACTCCATCAAGAACAACGCTTGGACCACGAGCCCCTACAACCAGCAACAACCAAGGTGAGAGAGAGATAATTAAAGGGATAATTTACCCAAAAATATAAATTCCTGTAATCATTTACTCACCCAACCAAACACGTGTGACCTGCATGAAGTTTAGCACAATGTTCATGCTGCTTTATTCCATAAAATTGTAGCATACAAAGACTAGGGGCTGTCAAAGTCCAAAAAGGACCTCAAAGTACACTGTAGAAAAATATATGATGTTACATTTATGGTAAAAAAAAAAACTGGCAGCTCTGGTTGCCAGAAATTCACAGTAAAAAATACTGTGACAATGTTAAAGTCATTTTGGGGCCTGTATTTTACAGTTCACAACCGTGCATATGTTGTAGTTTACCGTAAAAGTACATGTATTGGTAAAGATGATAAAAAAAATTACTTTATAGTTTACCATAAAAGTATGTTTTGTTAAACATAAAAAAAAAAAAAAAAACGTTTTTATTTTTAGTTTACCATAAAAGTACATTTAGTGTTAAACATAAAACTTTTAAAACCATTTTTATTTTTACTTTGTATTTTACTGTAAAAGTACATTTATTTTCAAAGATAAAATTTATAAACGTTTTTAACTTTGTAGTTTACCGTAAAAGTACATTTATTGTCAAACATAAAATTTATAACAAATTTTATTTTTATTTGGAGTTTACTGTAAAAGTACATTTACTGTCAAACATGAAATTTATAAACGTTTTTATTTTTACTTTGTAGTTTACCGTAAAAGTACATTTACTGTCAAACATGAAATTTATAACAAATTTTATTTTTATTTGGAGTTTACTGTAAAAGTACATTTACTGTCAAACATGAAATTTATAAACGTTTTTATTTTTACTTTGTAGTTTACCGTAAAAGTACATTTACTGTCAAACATGAAATTTATAACAAATTTTATTTTTATTTGGAGTTTACTGTAAAAGTACATTTATTGTCAAACATAACAATTTTATTTTTATTTGGAGTTTACTGTAAAAGTACATTTATTGTCAAACATGAAATTTATAAACGTTTTTTTTTTACTTTGTAGTTTACCGTAAAAGTACATTTACTGTCAAACATGAAATTTATAACAAATTTTATTTTTACTTTGTAGTTTACCGTAAAAGTACATTTACTGTCAAACATGAAATTTATAACAAATTTTATTTTTATTTGGAGTTTACTGTAAAAGTACATTTATTGTCAAACATAACAATTTTATTTTTATTTGGAGTTTACTGTAAAAGTACATTTATTGTCAAACATGAAATTTATAAACGTTTTTATTTTTATTTTGTAGTTTACCGTAAAAGTACATTTACTGTCAAACATGAAATTTATAAACATTTTTATTTTTACTTAGTTATCATAAAAGTATATTTATTGTTAAACATAAAATTCTACTGTAAAAAAACTAATTTTTAAACAATTTCAAAATTTTACCGTAAATGTATAGTGTCTTATAATATATACTAGATGCATATATTGTGGTGATAATATATTTTTAGATGGAAAGGTAACTACCAGTTAACCAAGTTACAATTTTTACTATAGCATTTTTACATCTTTTTACGTTACAATTACAGAAATTGTTTTACAGTGCACCATAAAAGCACCATGAAAGAATCATATAAGTAGTCCATACCGTATAACTTGTTCATCTTTTTTTTCCTCATTCTCTGTTTCTCGCTCTTTTCTTCAATTTTTCTGTTTAGGCACCTGTGGTCAGCGCGTTGAATCCCTCTCAAACTCTCTGCCCATGTTCCGGATACACGGTGGTCAGGCCAGTGACATCAGAGAGCAGCCGTGGCAGGTGGCCATCAATGTATATCTGCCCCGTTTAAAATCGTATAGCTTCCTGTGTGGGGGTGTGCTCGTCGACTCCTGCTGGATTCTATCAGCCGCTCACTGCTTCCAGGAGGGGTGCGTACACATTCTGAGTTATCTGAGTTTATCATTGCGTGTGTGTTAGAAATAATTACCGACCCACTTACTGTAATTACACTAACTTGCATCTCATTTCCTGCTTGATGACATCGGTTATCTACAAATGTGTTGCGCTTCTTTGCATATTTGTGAGATTCTTTGCCTGACAGAGATACAGTTCAGTTTTGATGAGATAATAGTTTTTAACCTCCTGTGATGTGTGTTTAGGTTTGGAGAGAATCGTCTGCGGGTGATTTTGGGTCGGACCTTCAGACTTCAGAATTCAAGCAGTGAGCAGATCTTTGATGTAGAGAAGTACTGGACCCATGAACAATATGACGATGACACTTATGATAATGACATAGGTGAGACTTACAAAAATGAACAATCGAGATTACAGTTGCAGCTGCCACAATAACTAAATGTGAAAAGTGTCAATTACAGCATTCCTGTTGTGCAAATAATTATATTTACATGCAGTGGAATATTAACCAATCACAGACAATTTATTTGAGTAATGTTTAACTAAAATAAATTAATAAAACAATATATATATTTTAATTTAATAAAATATTATGCAATTCAGTTTAATGGAATTTTGTTATGAAACTGAAATGTGTAAATCGTAAAAAATAGGTTAAACTTTTTTTTTTGATTGTAGCAGTGTTTTATTATTATTATTCCTTAAATTAATATTTAACTCTAAATTAATTAATTCTTAATGATGTTTGTAAATCATTACCCTAACGGCAAGAACATCAGCACACAAAGATGACCATTTCCTTTACTATTTTTCAGAAAAATGTATACTATATATTGAAAATTATTAACACCACAGACATTATTAATAATAAATTATTAACAAATTATCAAGATAATAAGTAAACAGTACTTTCCGTATTTTTCAGATTTTTTGGCCAGTTATAAACTGTTTACTCATATTCTTGATTATTTTTTATAATAATAATGATGATATCTGCGGCGTTACTATTTTCTGAAATAAAGTATACATTTGTATTAAAAAAAAGTTAAGGACATTTTGGAAAACTTAATGAAATATAACATTTATTTTCATAATCATATTTTATTTTAATATTTTTAAATATATATTTTAGATTTTTTTTTTTCATTATTATTATTTCTATTGCCTTCTCCTAAAAGAAGGTATAAAATAGATTTACACAAAAAAAAAAAAAAAAAAATTCTCCCAATTTGGAATGCCCAATTCCCACTACTTAGTAGGTCCTCATGGTGGTGCGGTTACTCACCTCAATCCGGGTGGCGGAGGACAAGTCTCAGTTGCCTCCGCTTCTGAGACCGTCAATCCGCGCATCTTATCACGTGACTCGTTGTGCGCGACACCGCGGAGACTCGCAGCATGTGGAGACTCATGCTACTCTCCACGATCCACACACAACTTACTACACGCCCCATTGAGAGTGAGAACCACTAATCGTGACCACAAGGAGGTTACCCCATGTGACTCTACCCTCCCTAGCAACCGGGCCAATTTGGTTCACTCAGCACGCCCTGGATTCAAACTCACGACTCCAGGGGTAACTCGCTGAGCTACACAGACCCCAAATTTCCACAATTTGATTATAATAATTTATATTTCATTTTTATTCATGAAATGTGGAATTGCTCAGACAAGGTTTGCAACACTTCCTGCAGAATATATCTAATATGAATAAACAGTAGGACTTATATTATGTTGTATGTAAACTTTTACCAGCGATTATGCATATAAAGTTGTATTTAAATTGTGTCATTTCTTTTCACGTGTTCAGCTCTGCTCAAGTTAAAGAGTGATTCTGGTATCTGTGCGGTGAACTCCCCTGAAGTTCTGCCAGCGTGTTTACCAGAACCGAACCTGGTTTTACCCGACTGGACAGAGTGTGAAATCTCTGGTTATGGGAAAGAGGAAGAGTGTAAGATGTTTTTTTCAACACTACATGCTACTGTTGTTAGCACTGGTCTTTCAGATTACGCCGATGTGAGGAATGTTTGCCTTGTACATTTGTTTTACTGTTGTTATGTTTTACTCTAATTTAGTTTCTGAGTTTTACGCCGAGAGAATCAAGCGAGGTCTTGTACGGTTGTGGCCGCAGGACCAGTGCGTTCCCGAGAAGCTCTCCGGGCGTCTGGTGACAACAAACATGCTGTGTGCAGGAGACACGCGCGGTCTGGACGACGCGTGCAAGGTAACCATATTCATTTTATAGCTCTATATTCTTACTGCATGTTATTAATTGACACATTTGTGTATTTCTTTCCCAAAGGAATTGATACTTTCAGTAATCAATTACATGCAAATTATGTAACAATTACATGCAAATGCAAACATAAACACTTTCCCATCACCAGCGAAGTACATACTTGTAGTGCGTAGAATACTGTAAGTATGCATATTAGGACGCACTCCAAGAGTTTACATGCTGCACTTCCTGTTATACTCAGGAAGTGACCTCACTAGAGTCATTTTTACTTGATTTACCCTCTCGATTGATCAGTCTCTCTCTGTATTTCTTCAGGGAGACTCCGGCGGTCCTCTGGTGTGCCCGAAGGATGGCAGAATGACACTGATGGGTTTGATCAGCTGGGGCGATGGTTGCGGGAAGAAAGACACGCCTGGCGTTTACACACGCGTCACAAACTACACAAAGTGGATCTCTGGCAAGATGAGATCTAACTGAGACATTATCAAACATCATTAACACACAAACTACAGTGACCGTTGTGTACTGAAAATAAATAAGGCAATGGACTTTTCATGTACCTACCTTAAAGTCAGCTTGAACGTGCAACCCATTTTACTATTGTAATGTGAAATATTTAAGAGTGTAACAGGATGGTCAATGATGAAAAACCAGAATGGAGTCAGACCTGCATGTGAGTTTACTAAAACATCTAAATTATTATATATAAGTTATCATATTTTGATGAAATATTACAAAGACATATAAAACATATATTTGGAATAATGTGCACCAATGTTTTCACGTGTAGAAAACATTGGTGCTGAGAAAGTAAATGGGTCAATCTTGATTTCATGTTGACTTTAACAGCTTGACTAGTTAGTGTCATGCTAACTGGGGACTCAGTGTAATTAGTCAGCTACTACAGTAGTTTGTGGAAGGAACCATGGGATATTTGGAAATAGAAATACAGATCTTCTGATGTTTTGTAACGCTTGAGCTGATCGTTATAGATCGCTTGAGAAGTTTGAATCAAAGGACAGTATTCTTCCGTTTACATCACACAAGTGGCCTTAAATAAGAACTACATAACACAAAAGACAACTTTGAGTGTTAAAGGTGCTGTAAGCAATTTTAGCCGTTCTACTTCCATGAGACTGAGCCGTTGGATTAGCCACAGCCCTTTTTTCTAAAACCCCACGCTCCAAAGATACCAAATGAGCTTTATTGAGGCTGACATCATGCAGAAACTGTTGTTAAAAACAACAGCTGCAAAATAGCGCCCTCAACAGACAACTGTTATGAACAGCATGGCATAAAAATGGCAGTAAGCCTCAAAAATAAGCTGAAACTACAATTCTATGAGAACACACGTCAGAAAGCGTCAGAGGTCTGTGGACACATATTTGCTGTATACAGAGTCTAGAACGATCAAAGAGATTGGTGAGATATCTCACGACACTTATTTCATTCATATGTTTCAGGGAGTAGGAACATTTTTTGCACCTCTAAAGTGCAAACTCTGATTTAGAAACGCACTTAGTCCTTTGAAAGTACTTTCAATAAATGATTAAAATAGATATACACTTTGCTTTACAATAGTGAGAATAAGTGATGGCACTTTTCAATGTGTGCTCTGAGTTGTCACATGATGCTTCTTTTAATGCTTGTCATAATGTTAGACATTAATAACTTAGCTACATATTTTTAACACTAAACATCTGCTGGCACAGAGAGACGTTTGTTTCATGGTCAGTGTTGCTGGGTTGATCCAAACAAAATCAAGTTTGTTACATACTGTGTATTTAACTGGACTTTAGTTCTGTTTAAGCTGGAAGTTTTTTGACTGCAAAATGTTTTACTTTGTTAACCGAGATCTAATATTATCAGATCAGATAGATTGTATTTAACTATTTAACACCTTTTATAAACCTTAATTTTTATACATGATAGTGGCAAGTACTAAATTATTGTTTTATGTTTTTATGTTGCCTGACTTTTTATAAAACATGAAATGGAAACTGCTGTCCCTTGTCTTTTGTATAACCAACATTTGTTTCAGATTTTGGAGAATTTCCAAAATACACTTTTGTTATGTGAATTTACTATCACAAGGAACGCACAGTGTGTTGTCTATAGAGCTGTTCAGCTTGTAGTCCATTTTCCTATGGGTTTTTTGAACTTATGAGAAAAATAAGGTCTGTGGTAAACATTACTTGACGATACATGGAGGTTATGTTCTACAACATAAATTGCACACAGTCATACCCTGAACTGCATCCAACTGTTGCGCTCTATAAGACACATATAAACCAAACACCCGACATTCAGCGATGTAAGGAGTACCGCTCACATTTACAGTGGAGGATGATTTACGGCTAGCGTGCATGTGTGTGTGTTTGTGTGTGTGTTTGTGGTAATGTTGGATGGATGAATGGATGCTGGATGCAGTTCAGGGTAGGATAAAGTTCATCTCTGTGAAAAAGAAAGCATGTAACACTCAAAAGTGTTTGTGAGTGTACGTTAGCATGTGTGTGTTTTGTGTGTGCATGCGCATGTGTGTGTGTGTGTTAGTGCACGTGTGTGTGTATGTGCACAGGTCCAAGCACACATGGACATATGTGAACATGAACATGATGAACATGCTCCTGAACACTCAATTTTTCCTCTTATTTTTGATCTCCCTCATTTATTTTCAATGGCCGGTCATTTTTGACCGGGAACACCACAAGTGTGACTTTGTGCCATTTTTTACAAAATAAAAGCATTTCAAAACAAACTTCCTGGTTAAACATTAAAGCATGCTAGTGTGATAAATAGTGCAGAATGTTTTCATATTTCATTTAATATTGCCAACATTTTCCACAAATAATGCTTTTTTCGCTCAAAAACGGAGGTGCATAAGTTCAGGTCAATGAGGCCTACGATCAATAAGTTCCAAAAAGAAACACAAAACATGTGCTAATTGAAAGAAAACAAGTTTTCAAAAAGATCTAATTCAATATTTGGTGATAATATAGCATAATGTGAGATTTATATGCAATTTTTTTAGGCCGGTCATATTTGACCGGGAACACCAAAGTGTAACAAACCCCTCAAAAAATTAAAAAAATTATCATATTTTTTTTTGGGGAAGTTGTGATACCCTGTGTGAGCAAAATCAGTAAGTTTTAGTCCAATAGGATAACATTAACTAGCATTTTCAGGCAAAAGAAAATCCTCTTCGGGTCTATATGATTGGAACACAACACAAGGGTTAAAAATAGTGTTTGATAGCGGAATTTATGGTAAACAACTACATTACCCATGATCCAGCAGAGAAAACTTCTCCAATCAGAGAAGGACGGCCAACAAAGGCCGCAAAAGGTGCCTCGGAGTGACCGTTTGGCACTTTATACGTGCTAAATATGCTTTCTAATCTGAAACACATGCTATACAAGCCTGCTTTTTGCACGAGTGTTGCACAAGCCATCACAAAACCACTCGCGTGAAGCTGCCAGGCACCACAGAGCGACGGCTCGAGGCATTGACGTGCACCGCAGTTGCACCCTTCTCCAGACGAAAACCAGGCGTGATGCTCTCTGCTCTATCCTCCTGTATCTCTGAAGTGTGTGCACCATCTGAGCTTCCCTTGATATCTCGGCGCTTACTACAAAACTATTGCAACCCATTTGAATTTTACTTAGAATTGTCTAGTTTAAAACGCTATGGAGGAAATGAAACATCTCAAACAGCTAGACAGCACTGACGAGGTAAAGACTAAAGACTAGCTACATTGATCTAGCCACAGTAATATTGAGCCATCTGTGGTCTTACCTGCTGATGGTATTGCGCTGTAAATATAAGGGAAAGGAAAGATGCTTTATAGTCTAGACCTCCAAGAATAATAATGGATAAAGTTTTCCTCCTGTGTAATGGGTGTTCTTCATGAATGATGTTTAATAAACTGGCCTTGTTTGATTTCAAATGTTCCTAAAGATTACTTATATCATTAAGAGCCAAATGAAAGTAAAACAATATCTGTTATGGAGTAGGAAAAATCATTTTCCCTAGCACAGTCTCAACTCAGTGAAGTGGTCTATTCATCATGGGTACAGTAAGAAAATTATTCCAGATTATTCTACTTTTCATTCCTAATCTCATAGAAACAATGTGTTAATTAAATTTAGTTTGATTTCACATAGCACCTTGAAGTAAAAAATAAATAAAAAATCTGTGTCAAATTCAAAATGTTACAGATGCTTAGATGGAAAAAAACTAAAATACTTCAGATAACTCACAATGACATAATAGAGTTGGCGTACTTTGACATTCTTCTTATTTTGTTTAAGGTATTTCGCATTCTCTGTGCATATCGCCACCTACTGGGTAGGGAGAATAATTTATAGCTACAGAGCTGAAATATTCTTCTAAAAATCTTTGCTTGTGTTCAGCAGATGTAAGAAAGTCATACACATCTGGGATGGCATGAGGGTGAGTAAACGATGAGAGAATTTTCATTTTTGGGTGAACTATCCCTTTAAACGACTTATCTATTTGTACATAAAGTACGTAATATACAGTACATTGGTTCAATAATTATAATCAACAACCTAAAATCAATCGTTTTATATATCCACATCGTTTTTTACTCAGTGACATAATTTGCAATGCTTCATGGGATTGTAGTCCGTGCCCTCATGAAAGACGGTAAGTACACAATCTTTGTCTTTTTGTGCGATTTCGTCATACTCTTTGCCTCAAAACAAAGTTTGATTGTGATTGTGTGCTGTGATTCTACTCAGAGCTGGTTGGTCTGGTTCATGGCTTACGACTCTTTTATGAAGGATTTTATGAAAAGTCTATGAGAAAAATGAATGGGAAAAATACTGAATGGCTGAATAAGTGGGCGGGCACTGTTGCGCTCTATAAGACACATACAAACCAAACATCCGATGTAAAGTGTACCGCTCACATTTACAGTGGAGGATGTTTTACAACTAGCTATATCGGCATTGAACCATGGACTGGCGTGATGTCGATGTGCTCTCAGAAACAGGGTCATGAATATATTTACACAGTATTTTTATCAGGTTATATTTAACAGTATATTTATCAGGTTTCCATTACAAATTGGTCCCTGACATGGCACCATTATAGTTTCAATTAAAACGTATTCAGTTTTAACCATTAAAAATGTTAGAATTTCTGTGAGGGTTTCTATTGTTTTATAAGTCTAAAGTTTCGCCTAACTAACAGTTTCATTGCTGCAAATTATATGCATTACTGAGATAAGCTTTCTGTGTGAGTAGCTACTTCTATTTGTTTCTTACAGCTTATATCACAAGTCAGATTCGAACCCCCGGCGTCCGCTATCATGACTAGACCATGTCTCTGACATTCTGCATTTGGTGTCTGGCAAATCAATGCTGTTTGTACAGTGGGGACTAGTGGACATGTAAAGAGTGAAATGCCAAATGAAAACGAAAAATCGATATGGTATCGCTCCCTAAATGTATTGTTATTTACTTTTCTGTCAGTGATGATTATTAGTAGGCTACTGTGGCAGGAAAGAGTGTCTTTGCAGACAAATACACACCATTTAAACATCTTGCAAATAGTGGTGATTGAAATGTAATATATACTGAAAACTCCTCAAAACCTGCAGCAAGCCCTGGGAAGCATGATACAGTCACCGGGAAACCCAAACAAATTACATGCATTTTGACAGTCTCTTAGTTTGTTGTGATTTTCTAGTTGTTTTGTTCATTTTTTCTCTTCAGGTTAGTTTTGGGTGAGATTAACAGAGAGGAATGTCCAAAACAAAGAACAAGGAAAACCTTGTTAAAGTAGGCGCACCATCTTTCCTTTTGTGTAGATGAGAGGGGAATTACAAGAATGAGTAATTACATGAAAATTGAACCAAGCGGGATACATATCATGAGTTTTAGTTCATACCTTTTTAGAGGACTGAATGAAGCTGAATTCAACAGATGCATGCTTATTATTTTAAAAGGCAGATATTTATATCATCTATATTATTTTTACTATACTATGTTATTTCTCTGAAGATAGTTTGCTTTAGACTAAGCTTGCATTTTTAAGATTAATGCACAAACCATGAACAGTTTCATAAAAAAAGTTCTTATTGCATAAGAAACCAGGCAACGGATGTCTTAGTACTGAAATTACACTCTTTGTCTAGAAACAGAATTTTGGGTGTGCTTGAGGTCATTTCACACAGATAATAGGCAGATTTTTAAGATTAATTTATTATTTCCTTAAATCTTAAAAAAAAAAAAAAAATCCATTTATATATTTCAATTTATCATTAACAGAAGAGGGTACCATACATTGTATCTGGCACATAAGCAATGCTTTTAACAAATACATTTATTATGCTTTTTTAAACATAATCATAAATACATTTTTAAGTATTTAAAGTGCCCTGCAGTGATTTTTAAACTGTATTTTTAATGAAGCATTGGCTGATTTCTGACTCAATCACATGGCTCCTCATAAACAGCAACTCTTGAGACCTCAAAAGAGAAGTTGTCAGTATTGTTTTGTCTTAGGAGTTCCTCCAGCAAATGAGCAAACTGAAAATAAAGACAACAGGATGTTAGGAGACAACAGGCCCAGAAGAGTACAGTAAGGCTGTGTCCCAAATGGTTAAGTTACTCAAAACAAGTAATCCACTACAAATGTCTAATTACTTCTATAAAAAATGTAATCAGATTACTTTACTGATTACTTCATCTAAAAGTAATCACATTACTAATTATTTTACTCATAAGTGACTTTCTAAATACTTTTTCCTAGAAAAGTTTTTGGTTTTCTGGTCAAATTCAAAATGTCTACAGTATATTTCCTCATTCATTGTCGCACAGCCTTCTGTCACAGAAACGCTAACAAATGTACATATTTTAAATGTATTATACTGTACATACTGTATTACTTCAGCACAAGTAATGTACTAAAAAGTAATTACTTTAATTGAAAGTCAGTAACTGTAATCTGATTACAAGAATTTCAAATGTAATGTATCACACTACTTTTTTTGACTAAAAAGTAATTTGATTACAGTAACTAATTACTTTGTAATTGGATACACTTAACACTGGTCCCAATACACATTGGCTACTACAGTACTTGTACTATAGTATGCATGATTAGAATTAGCGTGTCCCAGATAATAGTATATTTACAAAAGGATTTTAAAGATGCCCAGACGGTGTACCATTTCTGGAGGATTTTCAAGTAATGTACTAACTTTGCCTTCTTTCTGAAGTGAAATATTTAGTCATTGCTGCGGTTAATTTAGTTAATTTTGATTCATTTAGCAGAATCAGAATGAGCTTTATTGCCAAGTGTTCTCACGTACACTAGGAATTTTTTGGGTGATAGGAGAAACAAGTGCACACAGAACATTACATTGAGACATACATAAAACAAGGTAAGAGTATAAATAGACATACTAATGATAGGACATATAACAGAATGGCCAAATCTTGGTTAATGTTAGTTATAACACACTAATACATTTTTAAAATCAATAGTTGTATTAGTTAACATAAGGTAATGCACTATGAACTAACATGAACTAAAATGAACAATTTTGTTCTTATTAACTAGCGTTAACAAAGATTAATAAATGCTGTAAAAATATATTGTTCATTGTTACTTCATTATACCCAATGCATTAACTAATGTTAACGAAAGGAATCTTATTGTAAAGTGTTACCAGTTATATAAAATAGGGTGTTTTCTGGTTCATTAGTGTATACTGTACTAAAAATATATTTATGTTCAGTTTAATTCATTTATGTCTTTAAGATCTGAAGATGTTTTTAAAGATTTCCTGTTTCAGTGGCATACACAAAATTAAAGGCTTATAACTTGACAAAAAAGCAAGGAGGGTCAAGTGTTTGGTATCTTTATTAAAAAAAACTTTTGACATTTTTTAATGATATAGATTGTGGTATATTTGGAGACTCTCTGCCTAAGAAACTGCTGAAAAATCACCAGAATACTTGAGCCAAAAATGTACTTTTTTTCTGATTTTTCTGATTTAACATTATATATCTCTGGGTGTAAATAAGGCAGCTCTGAAAAACTGCTTTTGTTTTGTTCCCAATCATGTCAACCATATCTGAGAAAAATTGTGTGTTGATACAAGCAATCAAAAGTTATAGTATTACAAAAATAATTTATCCTAGTGTCCACAAACGTCTCCATGTGCCCAAAAGCCTCTCCAAACCAATAAAACATAATAATTGTACATAAGAACTAATTACACATGCAAACACAACAATGACTAAAGGTTTGCACTGCATGTAGACATGAGTTTAGTAATGAGATTTCACAGAATGAGTTTCATTCTGTGCCATTTGAATCATCATTGAGTCTGTGTCATGTATTTGGCGCCATCTCCTGGTGGCCATATGAAACAGTCACCAATCACATAACTTTCTTACCAAATATGGATGAGTTTTGCACCGATCTATACCCAAACCAATTGGTTTTGCGTTCCATGATGCTACATGATTTCCAATTACATCATCTGATCCAGGAAAGATAATGTGTTTTCAGCCAGTCTGCAAGATGCCAGATAGCCAGATGCTGTGCGCACACTGTGCACATTGTGCTTTGTGTCAATTATCTAATGATCCATGCATCCAATTGCCTAATGCATGGTCTTGTTTGAAATATAATCACCTCTTTTTAGTAATGGCATGTGTTATTTTACGTTCTATTAAATATAAAACTGTTTTTCGTGACGTTCTAAGCAATTAAGCAACACCTCTTCACATGAAACATAATTGTCAAAGACATATACTTAGCTATTACTCACTATATTTTTGTCTGTGAGTAAAACAAATAGGCTGGTTGTATTTTACTCTTTGAGAGCTTTCCAACAACATATGATACATGGCTTTTTGATGAGCTGATGTTTTTGCAGATTGCAATAATATGTACAGTGCAAAATTATTAATAAATTATCAGAACGGAACACTTCTGATTTGTCTGCAAATGTCAAAGCACTTGTTCAGTTTTGGTCATAATGTCTACATGAATTGGAAAGTAGAGCTTCTAAGCTTTCAAACGACACCTATTTTGTTTTGGTCAAGACTGTAGTTATTAATATTTTGATTTATATATATATATATATATATATATATATATAATATTGTAGTAACCATGGTCATTTTGTTGTTTCTATGATTTTTCCTACAAACACCATGGTTGAACTATTGTTACTGTTGTAAAACTATTGTTAATTTTCATTAGGGAATGTCACCCTAATGAAATATATAACTATCAGGTGATATTATTGAATTCTAAATTAAATAATAACAATTGACTGTTATATATCTACAAATATTTTCTTATTTAAATAGCGTCAATGTCATTAGATACTTTTGTCAGTAGCTTTTTTTTGTATTCATTTTCATTTTTAAAAAGACTAGTTTGTCTAAGTAGCATGTAGCGCTACAGTTTCAAGTGCTACTATTATATTGCTTACTATTGCCTACATAGAAAATAGGCTGCTTGGGGGCATTACAAAGATGGCACAGAGTGAAGTGACTCACTTTAAAAGGACTTTGGTGTCCCAATACTGGCGTATTTTCTTTTTACATAGTCAAATGTATGTACTTTCCTATTACTAGAAAACACTCTTGAAATGCTGAATGTTTGAGCCTTAATGGCGCTCTCTTCTCACCTGCAGCAGTGCCGCCTTGTGCTCTTTTTCTGTGGATGACTCCGGTGCCAAAATTTCAACTTCCAAATTAGTGAGTATTGAGAGAACATCTGTGAAGTAACAAAACACCACAACATTGTCAGTACGTTAAATATGCACACCAGTGTAGTGTACACACAAACATTTGCACATCTTTGGCTGGGGTTGTGGTGTTGAAGGAAGGGGATGGAGTTATGAAATCTGCAGATAAAGTGAAAGTACATTTTGTTACACGCACAGTAGCAGAATTCAGCACTATCTTGCAATAAATACAATATTGGTTCATAATATTGAGAGCAGTGCATAAGTGTTAAAGGGATAGTTCACTCAAAAATGAAAATTCTCTCATCATTTACTCATTCTCATGCCATCCCAGAAAAATAGAAGAATATCTCAGCTCAGTAAGTTCCTTATAATTAATGGATGTGGATTGAAACACGATTTTTGATGGTCCAAAAAGCACAGGCAATCAGCATTAACATCATCCATACGACTCCAGTGGTTAAATAAATGTCTTATAAAGTGAAACAATCACTTTTGCTGTGAAAAAGATCAATATTTAAGTACTTTTTTTACTATAAATAATCACTTACGTTAAGCAGCAATATGCACGTTCACGAGATTGCATAAAAGGACCTACTGAGCTGAGATATTTTTCTATTTTTCTTAAAATGTGCTCTGCTGAAGAAAAGAAGTCATACACATCTGGGATGGCACGAGGGTGAGTAAATGATGAGAGAATTGTAATTTTTGGGTGAACTATCCCTTTAAGGAGTACAGATTGTGACCATGTTATTATTGTGTTTATTCAACAGTTGTATAAATAAGGATTGATATGTGTATCTGATATTTCACACACAATATTTGCCAGAAATTTGTGCCGCCAACAAAAATAGTTCCAAAAGAAGCCAAAGCACAAACACAGACAAGCGGAGTTATCCCCAGTTTTCCTGACCGGATGATGATTGAAATTGCTGCTGGACTATTTTCGGGTTCAGGTGTTGTGCCGAAATTTGACCATCAGAGTGCCCATGATGACCCCTGTCCACTGTCGAAAGCACCTACAATGGGCATTAGTGTCGGAACTGCACCTTGGAGCAGTGGAAGAAGGTCGCCTGGTCTGATGAGTCCCGTTTTCTTTTACATCTCATGGACAGCCGTGTTTGTGTGCGCCATTTACCTGAGGAAGTGTTGGCACCAGGATGCACTGTGAGAAGACGACGAGCCGGTGGTGGGAGTGTGATGCCTGGGTCCGGCCATTCATGTGGACGTCAACTACCTAAACATCATTGCAGACCAGGTACACTCCTTCATGGCAATGGTATTCCCTGATGGCAGTGGCCTCTTTCAGCAGGATAATGCGCCCTGCCACCCTGCACACATTGTTCGGGAATGGTTTGAGGAACATGATGAAGAGTTTAAGGTGTTGCCCTGGCCTCCAAATTCCTTAGATCTCAATCCGATTGAGCATCTGTGGGATGTGCTGGACCAACGTGTCAGATCCACGGTGGCTCCACCTCGCAACTTACAGGACTTGAAGGATCTGCTGCTAATGCCTTGGTGCCAGATACCACAGCACACCTTCAGGGGTCTTGTAGAGTCCATGCCACGGCAGGTCGGTGCTTTTTTGTCGGCACGCGGAGGACCAACAGCATATTAGGCAGGTGGTCATAATGTTTTGGCTCATCTGTGTATTGGTCATACACACACAGAAAAGAAACACTTACTAAAGGGTGCTTGAGTCATATTTGTATAATCTGCATTGGTTGTTTCAGGCCGTGTAGGCTGGAAGGTGGTCACAATAACATGTAATATGGTAAAGTAAGTGGGTGGTTAAAAATGCCATACTGTACAGAGAACTGAAATACAAAAGACAACACTTTTTCACTGGAAAAGCAAAAACCCAAACTGAAAAACTCTAATACTCCATTTGAAATGAAAGGGCCACAGAGCGTGTCACAGAGCAAAAGGTGGTTTGTATGCATCATGTTTAAACACATTTTAATAGGACATGGAAATATTTATGTGCACAACAAATATTTTATACTAATTGAATACATGTGATGTACACTATACTAACAAATAGATTAAAGGAATATTTCTGGTTCAGTATGAGTTAAACTCAGTCAACAGCATTTGTGGCATAATGTTGATTACCACAAAAAAATATTTTTGACTCGTTCCTCCTTTTCTTTAAAAAGCACAAATCTGTGTTACAGTGAGGCACTAACAATGGAAGTCAATGGAGCCAATTTTTGGAGGGTTTAAAGGCAGAAATGTGAAGCTTATCATTTTATAAAAGCACTTACATTAATTCTTCTGTTTAAACTTGTGTATTATTTGACCTGTAAAGTTGCTTAAATCGTTTTTTTCCAGTCACTTATAGGGTTTTCAGTATATTGCTGTCATGGCAATGTAAAGTTGTAAAATTGTATATAACTTTACACAGATTATTAAGTATTTAATCATACTAAAACCATGTTTAAACACATATGGTTTATGTCTTGTGTCTATACTTTTGAAACGATGAGTATTTTAATGTTTACGAATTGGACCCCATTCACTACCATTGTAAATGCCTCACTGGAACACAGATTTGTGCTTTTTATAAAGAAAAGGAGGGACGAGTCAAAATTTATTTTTTGTGGTAATCATCATTATCCCACAAATGCTTTTGATTGAGCTTAACTTGCATTGCACATTGAATATTAATTTAAACATAGAATAAAATATGGAAATTATTGTTTTAAAGGAAAAGCACAAATCTGCTGACAGTGACTTTAAATACTGTATATCATTTTTAGGTTCTTTATACTGTAACCATAACATAGAGGAGATGTTTTGTGTTCTTTTAAGTCTTTCATTAATATCTGATGTATTTTGTGCCTCTCCTCACCTGTATTTGCAGTTGTGTTCATTTGAGCTGTGTGATTGGACGGCACTGATGTTAGAGTTGTGCTAGGATGGGCTGTTGTTGTATTTGCAGCCCCTGGAGCAGATAAAAAAAGTGTTATGAATACAGTACATTTAAATAATAATGGCTCCATTTATTAGGAGACCCTATTACAGAACCGATAACCAATTAAGCAAATCAGTCTTTCTTGGCCTGTTATATAACATTTCTATAAACAAGAAGTTAATATCGAATACCTGACTTTTCATGCCCAATATGGGTAGTTATTTTTGTGCCGCTAACAAAAGAAGCCAAAGCAGTGAACACAGACAAGCGGAAGGAAACATTATTATATTATCAGTACTCTGGTAATGCTGCTTGACCAATCAAATTAAAGGACCAGAACTGTTGTATGAAACAAAACTCTAATAGTCAGGAACAAAATACTTAATGAAATACCCAAATCACCTCAAATTCTCAAGATATTTCAGCCTATTAGCTATAAGCTATTGTTTCCAGTTTACACATGTATTTTTCTTAAATCGGACACAACACAAAAAACATCTCTATATGGTTTTCGATATGTGGGTTCTTACAGCATGTGCCATTGAAGTCGGGGCAGCAGTCGTTGTGTTGTTTACACGCTTCATCGCAAAAACAGCCTCTGAAACAGTTGATGTTATAACCGGGACAGCAAAGAGCCGGTTCTGCTGAACAATTCCCTACAGAACCGGAGTGAATGACATGTCAAAAAATCAAATAACAACTGGATCAATCCTCATTTCACTCTATACAAAATACTTATTCATTAAAGGTGCTCTCAGTAATTTGTTCCTCATTTCAAAGGTTTAACTCCTAAAGACATGAACTGTAATTGTGCAATATATGTAGGACATCATGATCACTCACATTAAAATGAAGACTCCAGTCATATCAGTAACCTTATAAAAGCTGTTTTATTCTACATGGAGAGGGTCCGCACATGTTAGAATCACATGAGCAGCTGAATACTACTCGCTTAATCTCAGTAACCGTCCTGTTATTGGACACTTTCACTCATTGATTAAAGTAATCATAGCTGACTGTGAATACTAAATTTCTACAGTGGCATCTGTAACTGAAAACAATTAATTTTAAATGATGCTGCATCCAAGCCACTAGGTGTCAGTGTAAGTCCAAGATGAACTTTAAAAGTGTTAGTAAAAAGAGTTATTATCAAGAGTGCAATGTAATATTTAACAGTTAACATTATCAAAGAAAAAGAACACATTATATAGCATAATTATAGAAAATAAAATATACCTGTCAATGGCAAGGTGCTTGGTGTGGTGGTGTTGGTGCTGTTATTGACTATAAGGGAAAGAGACAATGACTGATTTCAGGATTTATCAGATAATTATTAACCCTTTATAAAGGGAACCTTAATGTAAAGTGTTACCAATATAATATTAACATGATCATATTTGAATACCTTTATTAAGCATTTATAACATGTAAGTTTTAATTAGCTCACTATTTGGCAAATATCGCATGATAGTCACCCCTTTTATTTATATTGTTATAACTGCATATAAATGAGTTATTAGTCATTAATGAACCCCTTAATTAACCTTTATAAAGGGAACCTTAATGTAAAGTGTTACCAATATAATATTAACATGATCATATTTGAATACCTTTATTAAGCATTTATAACATGTAAGTTTTAATTAGCTCACTATTTGGCAAATATCGCATGATAGGCACCCCTTTTATTTATGTTGTTATAACTGCATATAAATGAGTTATTGGTCATTAATGAACCCCTTTATTAACCCTTTACAATGGGAACCTTAATGTAAAGTTTTACCAATATAATATTAACATGATCATATTTGAATACCCTTATTAAGCATTTATAACATGTAAGATTAAATTAGCTCACTATTTGGCAAATATCGTATGATAGTCACCCCTTTTTTATTTTGTTATAACTGCATATAAATTAGTTATTCATCATTAATGAACCCGTTTATTAACCCTTTACAAAGGGAACATTAATGTAAAGTGTTACCAATATAATATTAACGATCATATTTGAATACCTTTATTAAGCATTTATAACATGTAAGTTTAAATTGGCTCACTATTTGGCACATATCGCATGATAGTCACCCCTTTTATTTATGTTGTTATAACTGCATATAAATGAGTTATTAATCATTAATGAACCCCTTTATTAAACCTTTACAAAGGGGACCTTAAAGTGTTACCAATATAATATTAAGATGATCATTTTTTAACACCTTTATTAAGCATTTACAACATGTAAGTTTAAATTGGCTCACATTTTGGCAAATATCCCATGATAGGCACCCCTTTTATTTATGTTGTTATAACTGCATATAAATGAGTTATTAGTCATTAATGAACCCCTTTATTAACCCTTTACAAAGGGAACATTAATGTAAAGTGATACCAGTATAATATTAACATGACCATATTTGAATACCTTTATTAAGCATTTATAACATGTACGTTTAGATTGGCTCACTATTTGGCAAATATCCCATGATAGGAACCCCTTTTATTTATGTTGTTATAACTGCATATAAATGAGTTATTAGTCATTAATGAACCCCTTTATTAAACATTTACAAAGGAACCTTAATGTAAAGTGTTACCAGTATAATATTAACATGATCATATTTGAATACCTTTATTAAGCATTTATAACATGTAAGTTTAAATTGGCTCACTATTTGGCAAATATCGCATGATAGTCACCCCTTTTATTTATGTTGTTATAACTGCATATAAATGAGTTATTATTCATTAATGAACCCCTTTATTAACCCTTTACAAAGGGGACCTTAATGTAAAGTGTTACCAATATAATATTAACATGATCATATTTGAATACCTTTATTAAGCATTATAACATGTAAGTTTAAATTGGCTCACTATTTGCCAAATATCGCATGATAGTCACCCCTTTTATTTATGTTGTTATAACTGCATATAAATGAGTTATTAGTCATTAATAAACCCCTTTATTAACCCTTTACAAACGGGACCTTAATGTAAAGTGTTACCAATATAATATTGACATTATCATATTTGAATATCTTTATTAAGCATTTATAACATGTAAGTTTAAATTAGCTCACTATTTGGCAAATATCATATGATAGTCACCCCTTTTATTTATATTCTTATAACTGCATATAAATGAGTTATTAGTCACTAATGAACCACTTTATTAACCTTTATAAAGGGAACCTTAATGTAAAGTGTTGCCAATATCACATTAACATGATCATATTTGAATACCTTTATTAAGCATTTATAACATGTAAGTTTAAATTGGCTCACTATTTGGCAAATATCGCATGATAGTCACCCCTATTATTTATGTTGTTATAACTGCATATAAATGATTTATTAGTCATTAATGAACCCCTTTATTAACCGTTTACAATTGGAACCTTAATGTAAAGTGTTACCAGTATAATATTAACATGACCATATTTGAATACCTTTAAGGCAGGTGGACTTGAAATCAGGGCAGCAGTCATGCAGTCTCAAACAAATAACATCACAAAAACAATTATGGGCATTGCAGGAGTTGTTATGTCCAGGGCAGCACATGCCCGCCTTTTCACAGCTTCCATATGCTGGAATAATGAGTCAAAAACACTGATATAAATATAAATACATCACACACTTAAACACACTGATGAAAAGAAAAGAAAAACTCACTGAAGGAAACTTGAGTTGTAGACGTAGTGGTCATAGTTGTGGTCAAATTAAATGGTGTGGTGAGATTCCTCTGTGTGGTCACATGTGTGGACCTCATATGAGTGGATCCACTATTTACTGTGGTAAAATTAGAATGTAAAGAGGTGAAGTCAAGATACACATTCAAACATGCAACAAATCAGTAAGACAAAACTGAAGCATGCAAGACAATTGTTTTGGCTGTAAAACTGCTAGTCTCTGATCATTGATCACTGAAAAAGCAAATCCCAAAAATAGTGAAAGGTGATGTACTGTTGTCACCGAAAAAAACAAAAGATACTCAAGGCACGATTTAAGATTATTCAAACCGACGAAACCCTCCAGAGATCCTCCAGAAACCTTCAAAGGAACTTCGAATATCCTATTTATGTCCTCCAGGAACTTCAAAATATATTTCAAGAGCTTCGAGGCCTTTCTGTCAATACGGGGCCATTGAAGAAACTGTTGAATTTTAGTTGTTGTTGTCTTTAGAAAAGACGTGATCTTCTGAAAATTACGTGACTGTGGCGATATATTTGCAAAATGATATTACGTGGTTTCTTACACGTATCGTGGCAGTTCTGAGGTAAAATGTTCACTGAGTGGTGCTAAACACAAGCTTGTAAATGTAGTTGATTATGTAATGCAAACGGTAAAATGAGTCATGCGCTACACTAAAAGTGTTTAGATGTCATAAGCAGTGTTGGGTAATAATAATCCACTACAAATTATGAAATATTTCTCTATATTTTTTACCAGATTACTTTACTCATTACTTAATTGAAAAAGAAATCACATTATTTATACTATTATACTAATTACTTGACTTTTAAGTTACTTTCTAAAACACTTCTCCGCTCAACAATTTCAAAATAATGTCTATATTTCTTTCTTGTTCATTGTTAAACACAAGTCATACACTCGTCACCTCACATTTCTCCTTCACAATTACTCGTTAGCGGAAAAATCGGGATTGGGGGAAGAACATAAATAGGTTCTTTATACTGTAACCATAACATAGAGGAGATGTTTTGTGTTCTTTTAAGACTTTCATTAATATCTGATGTATTTTGTGCCTCTCCTCACCTGCATTTGCAGTTGTGTTCATTTGAGCTGTGTGATTGGACGGCACTGATGTTAGAGTTGTGCTAGGATGGGCTGTTGTTGTATTTGCAGCCCCTGGAGCAGATAAAAAAAGTGTTATGAATACAGTACATTTAAATAATAATGGCTCCATTTATTAGGAGACCCTATTACAGAACCGATAACCAATTAAGCAAATCAGTCTTTCTTGGCCTGTTATATAACATTTCTATAAACAAGAAGTTAATATCGAATACCTGACTTTTCATGCCCAATATGGGTAGTTATTTTTGTGCCGCTAACAAAAGAAGCCAAAGCAGTGAACACAGACAAGCGGAAGGAAACATTATTATATTATCAGTACTCTGGTAATGCTGCTTGACCAATCAAATTAAAGGACCAGAACTGTTGTATGAAACAAAACTCTAATAGTCAGGAACAAAATACTTAATGAAATACCCAAATCACCTCAAATTCTCAAGATATTTCAGCCTATTAGCTATAAGCTATTGTTTCCAGTTTACACATGTATTTTTCTTAAATCGGACACAACACAAAAAACATCTCTATATGGTTTTCGATATGTGGGTTCTTACAGCATGTGCCATTGAAGTCGGGGCAGCAGTCGTTGTGTTGTTTACACGCTTCATCGCAAAAACAGCCTCTGAAACAGTTGATGTTATAACCGGGACAGCAAAGAGCCGGTTCTGCTGAACAATTCCCTACAGAACCGGAGTGAATGACATGTCAAAAAATCAAATAACAACTGGATCAATCCTCATTTCACTCTATACAAAATACTTATTCATTAAAGGTGCTCTCAGTAATTTTTTCCTCATTTCAAAGGTTTAACTCCTAAAGACATGAACTGTAATTGTGCAATATATGTAGGACATCATGATCACTCACATTAAAATGAAGACTCCAGTCATATCAGTAACCTTATAAAAGCTGTTTTATTCTACATGGAGAGGGTCCGCACATGTTAGAATCACATGAGCAGCCGAATACTACTCGCTTAATCTCAGTAACCGTCCTGTTATTGGACACTTTCACTCATTGATTAAAGTAATCATAGCTGACTGTAAATACAAAAATTTCTACAGTGGCATCTGTAACTGAAAACAATTAATTTTAAATGATGCTGCATCCAAGCCACTAGGTGTCAGTGTAAGTCCAAGATGAACTTTAAAAGTTTTAGTAAAAAGAGTTATTATCAAGAGTGCAATGTAATATTTAACAGTTAACATTATCAAAGAAAAAGAACACATTATATAGCATAATTATAGAAAATAAAATATACCTGTCAATGGCAAGGTGCTTGGTGTGGTGGTGTTGGTGCTGTTATTGACTATAAGGGGAAAGAGACAATGACTGATTTTAGGATTTATCAGATAATAATTAACCCTTTATAAAGGGAACCTTAATGTAAAGTGTTACAAATATAATATTAACATGATCGTATTTGAATACCTTTATTAAGCATTTATAACATGTAAGTTTAAATTGGCTCACTATTTGGCAAATATCGCATGATAGTCACCCCTTTGATTTATGTTGTTATAACTGCACATAAATGAGTTATTAGTCATTAATGAACCCTTATATTAACCCTTTACAAAGGGAACCTTAATGTAAAGTGTTACCAATATAATATTAACATGATCATTTTTGGATACCTTTATTAAGCATTTATAACATGTAAGTTTAAATTAGCTCACTATTTGGCAAATATCTCATGATAGGCACCCCTTTTATTTATGTTGTTATAACTGCATATAAATGAGTTATTAGTCATTAATGAACCCCTTTATTAACCCTTTACAAAGGGGACCTTAAAGTGTTACCAATATAATATTATAATTATCATATTTGAATACCTTTATTAAGCATTTATAACATGTCAGTTTAAATTGGCTCACTATTTGGCAAATATCGCATGATAGTCACCCCTTTTATTTATGTTGTTATAACTGCATATAAATGAGTTATTAGTCATTAATGAACCCCTTTATTAACCCTTTACAAAGGGAACCTTAATGTAAAGTGTTACCAATATAATATTAACATGGTCATATTTGATTACCTTTATTAAGCATGTATAACATGTAAGTTTAAATTTGCTCACTATTTGGCAAATATCTCATGATAGTCACCCCTTTTATTTATGTTGTTATAACTGCATATAAATGAGTTATTAGTCATTAATGAACCCCTTTATTAACCCTTTAAAAAGGGAACCTTAATGTAAAGTGTTACCAATATAATATTAACATGATCATATTTGAATACCTTTATTAAGCATTTATAATGGACTCAAGATGGTGCCGAGTATGGCTGCTGCGTTGCGAGCTCCGACACAACATAGCAATGGTTTGTTTGTTTTGTTTACAATTCTTATGTTTTTTTGTCTTGGATGTTGTCTGCCTTATTGTCTACGACAGACAAACACTTTTGGACATTGGTTCAGCGATCTCACACCGAAAACCGGACTTCACATTCCTCAATGCCGACCCGCTGTTTACAAACACGCAAGCGGAGCCCTTTGTCTGGGCAGCACGGCCGCGGAAACGCAGGAGGAAAAGGGGAAACAGAGCCGGCGTTCTCATCAGAGTAAGACGCCGCGCAAATCGACCCCCGCTACCCACTATTCTACTGGCAAATGTTCAGTCTCTGGATAACAAGCTCTGCGAGCTGAAAGCGCGGATCTCTTTCCAACGAGAGACGAGGGACTGCTGCATTATCTGCCTTACGGAAACTTGGATGTCTGCGGAGATTCCAGACTCAGCCATTGAACCCGCGGGGTTCTCCATGCTCCGAGCGGACAGAGCGAAAGACCTCTCAGGTAAAACTAGAGGAGGTGGTGTATGTTTTATGATCAACAAATCCTGGTGTGATCAGAGGAACGTACATTCCATCAAGTCTTTCTGTTCTCCTGATCTGGAATTTCTCATGCTTCTGTGTCGACCATTCTGGCTACCGAGGGAATTCACAGCGGTCATTATCACAGCTGTGTACATCCCGCCACAAGCCGACACAGACCGGGCACTCAAGGAACTGTATGGGAGTATAAGTGAGCAGGAAACCATGCACCCTGAGGCCGCGTTCATTGTGACCGGGGACTTTAATAAAGCCAGTTTAAAATCAGTCGCACCAAAATATCACCAGCACATTAGTTTCAACACAGGAGGGGACCGGGTTTTGGACCATTGCTACTCTCCGTTCCGGGATGGCTACAAATCCCTCCCCCGCCCACCATTTGGCAAATCGGACCACTCTTCCATTCTGCTTCTGCCCGCTTACAGGCAGAAACTGAAACAGGAAGCACCCACCCTCAGAACGATCCAGTGCTGGTCGGACCAATCAGACTCTATGCTACAGGACTGTTTTGATCGCACGGACTGGGAGATGTTCCGGTCCGCCTCTGATGACGACATCGAGCTTTACGCTGATAGCGTAATGTGTTTCATCAGAACGTGTGTAGAGGATGTGATTCCGACCAGAACTGTGCGAATCTATCCGAATCAGAAGCCGTGGATCAATAGCGATGTTCGCGCGGCACTTAATGTGCGGACCTCCGCTTTTAATTCCGGGAACGCGGAGGAGCATAAACAAGCCAGTTATGCCCTCCGAAAAACTATCAAAACAGCAAAACGCCAGTACAGGAGCAAGATTGAAGGACAGTTTAACACCACCAACTCTAGAAGCATGTGGCAGGGAATTAACATCATCACGGACTTTAAAGGGAATAAAAACTCCACCATGAACACCGCTGCCTCTCTACCGGATGAGCTAAATACTTTTTATGCTCGTTTCGAGGGAAATAACACCGCCCTCGTGGAGAGAGCTCTCGC
This sequence comes from Myxocyprinus asiaticus, assembly GCF_019703515.2. NCBI lineage: Eukaryota > Metazoa > Chordata > Actinopteri > Cypriniformes > Catostomidae > Myxocyprinus > Myxocyprinus asiaticus. Next base: position 2,517,591 of record NC_059367.1, on the reverse strand, counting down.
GGCTGAAGCTACAGAGGTTAGTTCACTCTCCGTCTCTGTAGCGGATGTAACCCGATCCTTCCGACGGGTGAATATCCGCAAAGCCGCGGGTCCAGACGGCATTCCGGGCCGCGTCATCAGAGCGTGCGCGAACCATCTGGCTGGTGTTTTTACGGACATTTTCAACCTTTCCCTCTCTTTGTCTGTAGTCCCCACATGCTTTAAAACATCCACCATTGTGCCTGTTCCAAAACAATCAAAAATAACTTGTTTAAATGACTGGCGTCCTGTTGCTCTGACCCCCATCATCAGCAAATGTTTTGAGAGACTAATCAGAGATTACATCTGCTCTGTATTACCACTCAATCTTGACCCGCTGCAGTTTGCATACCGGAACAACCGCTCCACTGATGATGCCATTGCATCTACAATACACACTGCTCTCTCCCACCTGGAAAAAAAGAACACTTATGTGAGAATGCTGTTTGTAGACTACAGCTCAGCATTCAACACCATAGTGCCCTTCAAGCTAGATGAGAAACTCCGGGCTCTGGGCTTAAACAGCTCGCTGTGCAGCTGGATCCTGTACTTCCTGTCAAGCAGACGCCAGGTGGTTAGAATAGGCAGCAACATCTCCTCATCACTGATCCTCAACACTGGAGCCCTGCAGGGCTGTGTTCTCAGCCCACTCCTGTATTCCTTGTACACACATGACTGTGTGGCAACACATAGCTCCAATGCCATCATTAAGTTTACTGATGATACGACGGTGGTAGGTCTGATCACTGACAATGATGAAACAGCCTACAGAGAGGAGGTGCACACTCTGACACACTGGTGTCAGGAGCACAACCTCTCCCTCAACGTCAGTAAGACAAAGGAGCTTGTGGTGGACTTCAGAAGAAAAGACAGAGAACACAGTCCAATCACCATCAATGGAGCACCAGTGGAGAGAGTCAGCAGCTTCAAGTTCCTGGGTGTCCACATCACTGAGGAACTCACATGGTCCGTCCACACTGAAGTCGTTGTGAAGAAGGCTCATCAGCGCCTCTTCTTCCTGAGACGGCTGAGGAAGTTTGGAATGAACCGCCACATCCTCACACGGTTCTACACCTGCACTGTGGAGAGCATCCTGACTGGCTGTATCTCCGCCTGGTACGGCAATAGCACCGCCCACAACCGCAAAGCCCTGCAAAGGGTGGTGCGAACTGCCAAACACATCATCGGAGGTGAGCTTCCCTCCCTCCAGGAAATATATACAAGGCGGTGTGTGAAAAAAGCTCGGAGGATCATCAGAGACTCCAGCCACCCGAGCCATGGGCTGTTCTCACTGCTACCATCAGGTAGGCGGTATCGCAGCATCAGGACCCGCACCAGCCGACTCCATGACAGCTTCTTCCCCCAAGCAATCAGACTTCTGAACTCTTGATCTCCCACGATCAAAATACATCAGCCCTGCACTTTATTACTCTTTTATCTCACACCGGACTGTCATAAATTATATTACTGTTATTATATTATGTCTCTCTTAACAACTGACTATCCACCGACAGCCTGAATGTCAATACAGTACAATACTGTACATTCTATATATATATATATACTCTTTTTGTATACATTTTAATTTTTAATTTTTATAGAATAATGTGTATCTATATAGTATCTATATAGTAAAAAACAAAAAACAAAAAAAAAAAACAGCATATTGTATACTGTACAGTGTATGTTATTATTTGTATATTGTTGAGTGTAATTGTGTATAACAGATGTTTAAATTGTGTTGTGTTAATTTGATGTTTTAAGTTGTGTAATTATGTATAACAGATGTTTAAATTGTGTTGTGTTAATGTGATGTTTTAAGTTGAGTGTAATTATGTATAACAGATGTTTAAATTGTGTTGTGTTAATGTGATGTTTTAAGTTGAGTGTAATTATGTATAACAGATGTTTAAATTGTGTTGTGTTAATTTGATGTTATTGTAAATTGGTATATGTCTCATCACTGTCACGACTGCTATGTTGATCGGAACTGCACCCAAGAATTTCACACACCATTGCACTTGTGTATATGGCTGTGTGACAATAAAAGTGATTTGATTTGATTTTGATTTGATTATAACAAGTAAGTTTAAATTGGCTCACTATTTGGCAAATATCGCATGATAGGCACCCCTTTTATTTATGTTGTTATAACTGCATATAAATGAGTTATTAGTCATTAATGAACCCCTTTATTAACCCTTTACAAAGGGAACCTTAATGTAAAGTGTTACCAATATAATATTAACATGATCATATTTGAATACCTTTAAGGCAGGTGGGCTTGAAATCAGGGCAGCAGTCATGCAGTCTCAAACAAATAACATCACAAAAACAATTATGGGCGTTGCAGGAGTTGTTATGTCCAGGGCAGCACATGCCCGCCTTTTCACAGCTTCCATATGCTGGAATAATGAGTCAAAAACACTGATATAAATATAAATACATCACACACTTAAACACACAGACGAAAAGAAAAGAAAAACTCACTGAAGGGAACTTGAGTTGTAGACGTAGTGGTCATAGTTGTGGTCAAATTAAATGGCGTGGTGAGATTCCTCTGTGTGGTCACATGTGTGGACCTCATATGAGTGGATCCACTATTTACTGTGGTAAAATTAGAATGTAAAGAGGTGAAGTCAAGATACACATTCAAACATGCAACAGATCAGTAAGACAAAACTGAAGCATGCAAGACAATTGTTTTGGCTGTAAAACTGCTAGTCTCTGATCATTGATCACTGAAAAAGCAAATCCCAAAAATAGTGAAAGGTGATGTACTGCTGTCACCAAAAAAAAGCAAAAGATACTCAAGGCACGATTTAAGATTATTCAAACCGACGAAACCCTCCAGAGATCCTCCAGAAACCTTCAAAGGAACCTCGAATATCCTATTTATGTCCTCCAGGAACTTCAAAATATATTTCAAGAGCGTCGAGTCCTTTCTGTCAATACGGGGCCATTGAAGAAACTGTTGAATTTTAGTTGTTGTTGTCTTTAGAAAAGACGTGATCTTCTGAAAATTACGTGATTGTGGCGATATTTTTGCAAAATGATATCATGTGGTTTCTTACACGTATCGTGGCATTTCTGAGGTAAAATGTTCACTGAGTGGCGCTAAACACAAGCTTGTAAATGTAGTTGATTATGTAATGCAAATGGTAAAATGAGTCATGCGCTATACTAAAAGTGTTTAGATGTCATAAACAGTGTTGGGTAATAATAATCCACTACAAATTATGAATTATTTCTCTATATTTTTAACCAGATTACTTTACTCATTACTTAATTGAAAAAGAAATCACATTATTTATACTATTATACTAATTATTTGACTTTTAAGTTACTTTCTAAAACACTTCTCCGCTCAACAATTTCAAAATAATGTCTATATTTCTTTCTTGTTCATTGTTACACACAAGTCATACACTCGTCACCTCACATTTCTCCTTCACAATGACTCGTTAGCGGAAAAACCGGGATTGGGGGAAGAACATAAATTCATCTCCGCTGGATCCATAATTGGTCAGATCATTCTGTCCTGGGATTGGAGGAAGGACCCAAGCGCTGGAGATCAATAAATGTTTATGTAACGAAACATAGCAAAATACAAACAAAAACACTCACGATGGAGAAATAAACATAAAGCAAGACATAAATGGAAAAGGTAACAAACCAATAATAAAACAACTCACAGGAACTGACTAACTAAAAAGGGGAACAGAATGAAACACAACGATCTGACGGGGAAGACAAGACAAAGAGAGAATATATAGAGGAAGGGAAGATTGAGGACAGGTGCTGCCAATAATCACGAGCAGCACAAATCAGTGCTGCCATTGCAACAGCACCTATGAGAAACACGAGGGAGAGAGGAAAACAACAGAACATGGGACAGCCTGAGAGATGGGCGGAGGAAACTGTCACAATCCTGCCGAAACAAGAATAAAACAAGACCAAAAAGGCAGGATCATGACACAAATCTGCTGACAGTGACTTTGAACGTTCTTTGTTTTTCACAGTATTTGACCAAAATACTGTATATCGCTTTTAGGTTCTTTATACTGTAACCATAACATAGAGGAGATGTTTTGTGTTCTTTTAAGTCTTTCATTAATATCTGATGTATTTTGTGCCTCTCCTCACCTGTATTTGCAGTTGTGTTCATTTGAGCTGTGTGATTGGACGGCACTGATGTTAGAGTTGTGCTAGGATGGGCTGTTGTTGTATTTGCAGCCCCTGGAGCAGATAAAAAAAGTGTTATGAATACAGTACATTTAAATAATAATGGCTCCATTTATTAGGAGACCCTATTACAGAACCGATAACCAATTAAGCAAATCAGTCTTTCTTGGCCTGTTATATAACATTTCTATAAACAAGAAGTTAATATCGAATACCTGACTTTTCATGCCCAATATGGGTAGTTATTTTTGTGCCGCTAACAAAAGAAGCCAAAGCAGTGAACACAGACAAGCGGAAGGAAACATTATTATATTATCGGTACTCTGGTAATGCTGCTTGACCAATCAAATTAAAGGACCAGAACTGTTGTATAAAACAAAACTCTAATAGTCAGGAACAAAATACTTAATGAAATACCCAAATCACCTCAAATTCTCAAGATATTTCAGCCTATTAGCTATAAGCTATTGTTTCCAGTTTACACATGTATTTTTCTTAAATCGGACACAACACAAAAAACATCTCTATATAGTTTTCGATATGTGGGTTCTTACAGCATGTGCCATTGAAGTCGGGGCAGCAGTCGTTGTGTTGTTTACACGCTTCATCGCAAAAACAGCCTCTGAAACAGTTGATGTTATAACCGGGACAGCAAAGAGCCGGTTCTGCTGAACAATTCCCTACAGAACCGGAGTGAATGACATGTCAAAAAATCAAATAACAACTGGATCAATCCTCATTTCACTCTATACAAAATACTTATTCATTAAAGGTGCTCTCAGTAATTTTGTCCTCATTTAAAAGGTTTAACTCCTAAAGACATGAACTGTAATTGTGCAATATATGTAGGACATCATGATCACTCACATTAAAATGAAGACTCCAGTCATATCAGTAACCTTATAAAAGCTGTTTTATTCTACATGGAGAGGGTCCGCACATGTTAGAATCATATGAGCAGCTGAATACTACTCGCTTAATCTCAGTAACCGTCCTGTTATTGGACACTTTCACTCATTGATTAAAGTAATCATAGCTGACTGTAAATACAAAAATTTCTACAGTGGCATCTGTAACTGAAAACAATTAATTTTAAATGATGCTGCATCCAAGCCACTAGGTGTCAGTGTAAGTCCAAGATGAACTTTAAAAGTTTAAGTAAAAAGAGTTATTATCAAGAGTGCAATGTAATATTTAACAGTTAACATTATCAAAGAAAAAGAACACATTATATAGCATAATTATAGAAAATAAAATATACCTGTCAATGGCAAGGTGCTTGGTGTGGTGGTGTTGGTGCTGTTATTGACTATAAGGGGAAAGAGACAATGACTGATTTCAGGATTTATCAGATAATTATTAACCCTTTATAAAGGGAACCTTAATGTAAAGTGTTACCAATATAATATTAACATGATCATATTTGAATACCTTTATTAAGCATTTATAACAAGTAAGTTTAAATTGGCTCACTATTTGGCAAATATCGCATGATAGTCACCCCTTTTATTTATGTTGTTATAACTGCATATAAATGAGTTATTAGTCATTAATGAACCCCTTTATTAACCCTTTACAAAGGGGACCTTAAAGTGTTACCAATATAATATTAAAATTATCATATTTGAATACCTTTATTAAGCATTTATAACATGTCAGTTTAAATTGGCTCACTATTTGGCAAATATCGCATGATAGTCACCCCTTTTATTTATGTTGTTATAACTGCATATAAATGAGTTATTAGTCATTAATGAACCCCTTTATTAACCCTTTACAAAGGGAACCTTAATGTAAAGTGTTACCAATATAATATTAACATGGTCATATTTGATTACCTTTATTAAGCATGTATAACATGTAAGTTTAAATTTGCTCACTATTTGGCAAATATCTCATGATAGTCACCCCTTTTATTTATGTTGTTATAACTGCATATAAATGAGTTATTAGTCATTAATGAACCCCTTTATTAACCCTTTAAAAAGGGAACCTTAATGTAAAGTGTTACCAATATAATATTAACATGATCATATATGAATACCTTTATTAAGCATTTATAACATGTAAGTTTAAATTAGCTCACTATTTGGCAAATATCACATGATAGTCACCCCTTTTATTTATGTTGTTATAACTGCATATAAATGAGTTATTAGTCATTAATGAACCCCTTTATTAACCCTTTACAAAGGGGACCTTAAAGTGTTACCAATATAATATTAAAATTATCATATTTGAATACCTTTATTAAGCATTTATAACATGTCAGTTTAAATTGGCTCACTATTTGGCAAATATCGCATGATAGTCACCCCTTTTATTTATGTTGTTATAACTGCATATAAATGAGTTATTAGTCATTAATGAACCCTTATATTAACCCTTTACAAAGGGAACCTTAATGTAAAGTGTTACCAATATAATATTAACATGATCATATTTGAATACCTTTATTAAGCATTTATAACATGTAAGTTTAAATTAGCTCACTATTTGGCAAATATTGCATGATAGTCACCCCTTTTTTATGTTGTTATAACTGCATATAAATGAGTTATTAGTCATTAATGAACCCCTTTATTAACCCTTTACAAAGGGAAACTTAATGTAAAGTGTTACCAATATAATATTAACATGATCATATTTGAATACCTTTAAGGCAGGTGGGCTTGAAATCAGGGCAGCAGTCATGCAGTCTCAAACAAATAACATCACAAAAACAATTATGGGCGTTGCAGGAGTTGTTATGTCCAGGGCAGCACATGCCCGCCTTTTCACAGCTTCCATATGCTGGAATAATGAGTCAAAAACACTGATATAAATATAAATACATCACACACTTAAACACACAGACAAAAAGAAAAGAAAAACTCACTGAAGGGAACTTGAGTTGTAGACGTAGTGGTCATAGTTGTGGTCAAATTAAATGATGTGGTGAGATTCCTCTGTGTGGTCACATGTGTGGACCTCATATGAGTGGATCCACTATTTACTGTGGTAAAATTAGAATGTAAAGAGGTGAAGTGAAGATACACATTCAAACATGCAACAGATCAGTAAGACAAAACTGAGGCATGCAAGACAATTGTTTTGGCTGTAAAACTGCTAGTCTCTGATCATTGATCACTGAAAAAGCAAATCCCAAAAATAGTGAAAGGTGATGTATTGTTGTCACCGAAAAAACAAAAGATACTCAAGGCACTATTTAAGATTACTCAAACCGACGAAACCCTCCAGAGATCCTCCAGAAACCTTCAAAGGAACCTCGAATATCCTATTTATGTCCTCCAGGAACTTCAAAATATATTTCAAGAGCGTCGAGGCCTTTCTGTCAATACGGGGCCATTGAAGAAACTGTTGAATTTTAGTTTTTGTTGTCTTTAGAAAAGACGTGATCTTCTGAAAATTACGTGACTGTGGCGATATTTTTGCATAATGATATTACGTGGTTTCTTACACGTATCGTGGCATTTCTGAGGTCAAATGTTCACTGAGTGGCGCTAAACACAAGGTTGTAAATGTAGTTGATTATGCAATGCAAACGGTAAAATGAGTCATGCGCTACACTAAAAGTGTTTAGATGTCATAAGCAGTGTTGGGTAATAATAATCCACTACAAATTATGAATTATTTCTCTATATTTTTATCCAGATTACTTTACTCATTACTTAATTGAAAAAGAAATCACATTATTTATACTATTATACTAATTACTTGACTTTTAAGTTACTTTCTAAAACACTTCTCCACTCAACAAATTCAAAATAATGTCTATATTTCTATCTTGTTCATCGTTATACACAAGTCATACACTCGTCACCTCACATTTCTCCTTCACAATGACTCGTTAGCGGAAAAACCGGGATTGGGGGAAGAACATAAATTCATCTCCGCTGGGTCCATAATTGGTCAGATCATTCTGTCCTGGGATTGGAGGAAGGACCCAAGCGATGGAGATAAATAAATATTTATGTAATGAAACATAGCAAAATACTAACAAAAACACTCACGATGGAGAAATAAACATAAAGCAAGACAAAAAATGGAAAAGATAACAAACCAATAATAAAACAACTCACAGGAACTGACTAACTATAAAGGGGAACAGAATGAAACACAACGATCTGACAAGGAAGACAAGACAAAGGAGAGAATATATAGAGGATTGGAAGATTGAGGACAGGTGCTGCCAATAATCACGAGCAGCACAAATCAGTGCTGCCATTGCAACAGCACCTATGAGAAACACGAGGGAGAGAGGAAAACAACAGAACATGGGACAGCCTGAGAGATGGGCGGAGGAAACTGTCACAATCCTGCCGAAACAAGAATAAACCAAGACCAAAATGGCAGGATCATGACACAAATCTGCTGACAGTGACTTTGACCGTTCTTTGTTTTTCACAGTATTTGACCAAAATACTGTATATCGCTTTTAGTTTCTTTATACTGTAACCATAACATAGAGGAGATGTTTTGTGTTCTTTTAAGTCTTTCATTAATATCTGATGTATTTTGTGCCTCTCCTCACCTGTTTTTGCAGTTGTGTTCATTTGAGCTGTGTGATTGGACGGCACTGATGTTAGAGTTGTGCTAGGATGGGCTGTTGTTGTATTTGCAGCCCCTGGAGCAGATAAAAAAAGTGTTATGAATACAGTACATTTAAATAATAATGGCTCCATTTATTAGGAGACCCTATTACAGAACCGATAACCAATTAAGCAAATCTGTCTTTCTTGGCCTGTTATATAACATTTCTATAAACAAGAAGCTAATATCGAATACCTGACTTTTCATGCCCAATATGGGTAGTTATTTTTGTGCCGCTAACAAAAGAAGCCAAAGCAGTGAACACAGACAAGCGGAAGGAAACATTATTATATTATCAGTACTCTGGTAATGCTGCTTGACCAATCAAATTAAAGGACCAGAACTGTTGTATGAAACAAAACTCTAATAGTCAGGAACAAAATACTTAATGAAATACCCAAATCACCTCAAATTCTCAAGATATTTCAGCCTATTAGCTATAAGCTATTGTTTCCAGTTTACACATGTATTTTTCTTAAATCGGACACAACACAAAAAACATCTCTATATAGTTTTCGATATGTGGGTTCTTACAGCATGTGCCATTGAAGTCGGGGCAGCAGTCGTTGTGTTGTTTACACGCTTCATCGCAAAAACAGCCTCTGAAACAGTTGATGTTATAACCGGGACAGCAAAGAGCCGGTTCTGCTGAACAATTCCCTACAGAACCGGAGTGAATGACATGTCAAAAAATCAAATAACAACTGGATCAATCCTCATTTCACTCTATACAAAATACTTATTCATTAAAGGTGCTCTCAGTAATTTTGTCCTCATTTAAAAGGTTTAACTCCTAAAGACATGAACTGTAATTGTGCAATATATGTAGGACATCATGATCACTCACATTAAAATGAAGACTCCAGTCATATCAGTAACCTTATAAAAGCTGTTTTATTCTACATGGAGAGGGTCCGCACATGTTAGAATCACATGAGCAGCCGAATACTACTCGCTTAATCTCAGTAACCATCCTGTTATTGGACACTTTCACTCATTGATTAAAGTAATCATAGCTGACTGTAAATACAAAAATTTCTACAGTGGCATCTGTAACTGAAAACAATTAATTTTAAATGATGCTGCATCCAAGCCACTAGGTGTCAGTGTAAGTCCAAGATGAACTTTAAAAGTGTTAGTAAAAAGAGTTATTATCAAGAGTGCAATGTAATATTTAACAGTTAACATTATCAAAGAAAAAGAACACATTATATAGCATAATTATAGAAAATAAAATATACCTGTCAATGGCAAGGTGCTTGGTGTGGTGGTGTTGGTGCTGTTATTGACTATAAGGGGAAAGAGACAATGACTGATTTCAGGATTTATCAGATAATTATTAACCCTTTATAAAGGGAACCTTAATGTAAAGTGTTACCAATATAATATTAACATGATCATATTTGAATACCTTTATTAAGCATTTATAACATGTAAGTTTAAATTAGCTCACTATTTGGCAAATATCAAATGATAGTCACCCCTTTTATTTATGTTGTTATAACTGCATATAAATGAGTTATTAGTCATTAATGAACCCCTTTATTAACCCTTTACAAAGGGAACCTTAATGTAAAGTGTTACCAAAATAATATTAACATGATCATATTTGAATACCTTTATTAAGCATTTATAATGGACTCAAGATGGTGCCGAGTATGGCTGCTGCGTTGCGAGCTCCGACACAACATAGCAATGGTTTGTTTGTTTTGTTTACAATTCTTATGTTTTTTGTCTTGGATGTTGTCTGCCTTATTGTCTACGACAGACAAACACTTTTGGACATTGGTTCAGCGATCTCACACCGAAAACCGGACTTCACATTCCTCAATGCCGACCCGCTGTTTACAAACACGCAAGCGGAGCCCTTTGTCTGGGCAGCACGGCCGCGGAAACGCAGGAGGAAAAGGGGAAACAGAGCCGGCGTTCTCATCAGAGTAAGACGCCGCGCAAATCGACCCCCGCTACCCACTATTCTACTGGCAAATGTTCAGTCTCTGGATAACAAGCTCTGCGAGCTGAAAGCGCGGATCTCTTTCCAATGAGAGACGAGGGACTGCTGCATTATCTGCCTTACGGAAACTTGGATGTCTGCGGAGATTCCAGACTCAGCCATTGAACCCGCGGGGTTCTCCATGCTCCGAGCGGACAGAGCGAAAGACCTCTCAGGTAAAACTAGAGGAGGTGGTGTATGTTTTATGATCAACAAATCCTGGTGTGATCAGAGGAACGTACATTCCATCAAGTCTTTCTGTTCTCCTGATCTGGAATTTCTCATGCTTCTGTGTCGACCATTCTGGCTACCGAGGGAATTCACAGCGGTCATTATCACAGCTGTGTACATCCCGCCACAAGCCGACACAGACCGGGCACTCAAGGAACTGTATGGGAGTATAAGTGAGCAGGAAACCATGCACCCTGAGGCCGCGTTCATTGTGACCGGGGACTTTAATAAAGCCAGTTTAAAATCAGTCGCACCAAAATATCACCAGCACATTAGTTTCAACACAGGAGGGGACCGGGTTTTGGACCATTGCTACTCTCCGTTCCGGGATGGCTACAAATCCCTCCCCCGCCCACCATTTGGCAAATCGGACCACTCTTCCATTCTGCTTCTGCCCGCTTACAGGCAGAAATTGAAACAGGAAGCACCCACCCTCAGAACGATCCAGTGCTGGTCGGACCAATCAGACTCTATGCTACAGGACTGTTTTGATCGCACGGACTGGGAGATGTTCCGGTCCGCCTCTGATGACGACATCGAGCTTTACGCTGATAGCGTAATGTGTTTCATCAGAACGTGTGTAGAGGATGTGATTCCGACCAGAACTGTGCGAATCTATCCGAATCAGAAGCCGTGGATCAATAGCGATGTTCGCGCGGCACTTAATGTGCGGACCTCCGCTTTTAATTCCGGGAACGCGGAGGAGCATAAACAAGCCAGTTATGCCCTCCGAAAAACTATCAAAACAGCAAAACGCCAGTACAGGAGCAAGATTGAAGGACAGTTTAACACCACCAACTCTAGAAGCATGTGGCAGGGAATTAACATCATCACGGACTTTAAAGGGAATAAAAACTCCACCATGAAAACCGCTGCCTCTCTACCGGATGAGCTAAATATTTTTATGCTCGTTTCGAGGGAAATAACACCGCCCTCGTGGAGAGAGCTCTCGCGGCTGAAGCTACAGAGGTTAGTTCACTCTCCGTCTCTGTAGCGGATGTAACCCGATCCTTCCGACGGGTGAATATCCGCAAAGCCGCGGGTCCAGACGGCATTCCGGGCCGCGTCATCAGAGCGTGCGCGAACCATCTGGCTGGTGTTTTTACGGACATTTTCAACCTTTCCCTCTCTTTGTCTGTAGTCCCCACATGCTTTAAAACATCCACCATTGTGCCTGTTCCAAAACAATCAAAAATAACTTGTTTAAATGACTGGCGTCCTGTTGCTCTGACCCCCATCATCAGCAAATGTTTTGAGAGACTAATCAGAGATTACATCTGCTCTGTATTACCACTCAATCTTGACCCGCTGCAGTTTGCATACCGGAACAACCGCTCCACTGATGATGCCATTGCATCTACAATACACACTGCTCTCTCCCACCTGGAAAAAAAGAACACTTATGTGAGAATGCTGTTTGTAGACTACAGCTCAGCATTCAACACCATAGTGCCCTTCAAGCTAGATGAGAAACTCCGGGCTCTGGGCTTAAACAGCTCGCTGTGCAGCTGGATCCTGTACTTCCTGTCAAGCAGACGCCAGGTGGTTAGAATAGGCAGCAACATCTCCTCATCACTGATCCTCAACACTGGAGCCCCGCAGGGCTGTGTTCTCAGCCCACTCCTGTATTCCTTGTACACACATGACTGTGTGGCAACACATAGCTCCAATGCCATCATTAAGTTTACTGATGATACGACGGTGGTAGGTCTGATCACTGACAATGATGAAACAGCCTACAGAGAGGAGGTGCACACTCTGACACACTGGTGTCAGGAGCACAACCTCTCCCTCAACGTCAGTAAGACAAAGGAGCTTGTGGTGGACTTCAGAAGAAAAGACAGAGAACACAGTCCAATCACCATCAATGGAGCACCAGTGGAGAGAGTCAGCAGCTTCAAGTTCCTGGGTGTCCACATCACTGAGGAACTCACATGGTCCGTCCACACTGAAGTCGTTGTGAAGAAGGCTCATCAGCGCCTCTTCTTCCTGAGACGGCTGAGGAAGTTTGGAATGAACCGCCACATCCTCACACGGTTCTACACCTGCACTGTGGAGAGCATCCTGACTGGCTGTATCTCCGCCTGGTACGGCAATAGCACCGCCCACAACCGCAAAGCCCTGCAAAGGGTGGTGCGAACTGCCAAACACATCATCGGAGGTGAGCTTCCCTCCCTCCAGGAAATATATACAAGGCGGTGTGTGAAAAAAGCTCGGAGGATCATCAGAGACTCCAGCCACCCGAGCCATGGGCTGTTCTCACTGCTACCATCAGGTAGGCGGTATCGCAGCATCAGGACCCGCACCAGCCGACTCCATGACAGCTTCTTCCCCCAAGCAATCAGACTTCTGAACTCTTGATCTCCCACGATCAAAATACATCAGCCCTGCACTTTATTACTCTTTTATCTCACACCGGACTGTCATAAATTATATTACTGTTATTATATTATGTCTCTCTTAACAACTGACTATCCACCGACAGCCTGAATGTCAATACAGTACAATACTGTACATTCTATATATATATATATACTCTTTTTGTATACATTTTAATTTTTAATTTTTATAGAATAATGTGTATCTATATAGTATCTATATAGTAAAAAACAAAAAACAAAAAAAAAAACAGCATATTGTATACTGTACAGTGTATGTTATTATTTGTATATTGTTGAGTGTAATTGTGTATAACAGATGTTTAAATTGTGTTGTGTTAATTTGATGTTTTAAGTTGTGTAATTATGTATAACAGATGTTTAAATTGTGTTGTGTTAATGTGATGTTTTAAGTTGAGTGTAATTATGTATAACAGATGTTTAAATTGTGTTGTGTTAATGTGATGTTTTAAGTTGAGTGTAATTATGTATAACAGATGTTTAAATTGTGTTGTGTTAATTTGATGTTATTGTAAATTGGTATATGTCTCATCACTGTCACGACTGCTATGTTGATCGGAACTGCACCCAAGAATTTCACACACCATTGCACTTGTGTATATGGCTGTGTGACAATAAATGTGATTTGATTTGATTTTGATTTGATTATAACAAGTAAGTTTAAATTGGCTCACTATTTGGCAAATATCGCATGATAGGCACCCCTTTTATTTATGTTGTTATAACTGCATATAAATGAGTTATTAGTCATTAATGAACCCCTTTATTAACCCTTTACAAAGGGAACCTTAATGTAAAGTGTTACCAATATAATATTAACATGATCATATTTGAATACCTTTAAGGCAGGTGGGCTTGAAATCAGGGCAGCAGTCATGCAGTCTCAAACAAATAACATCACAAAAACAATTATGGGCGTTGCAGGAGTTGTTATGTCCAGGGCAGCACATGCCCGCCTTTTCACAGCTTCCATATGCTGGAATAATGAGTCAAAAACACTGATATAAATATAAATACATCACACACTTAAACACACAGACAAAAAGAAAAGAAAAACTCACTGAAGGGAACTTGAGTTGTAGACGTAGTGGTCATAGTTGTGGTCAAATTAAATGGCGTGGTGAGATTCCTCTGTGTGGTCACATGTGTGGACCTCATATGAGTGGATCCACTATTTACTGTGGTAAAATTAGAATGTAAAGAGGTGAAGTCAAGATACACATTCAAACATGCAACAGATCAGTAAGACAAAACTGAAGCATGCAAGACAATTGTTTTGGCTGTAAAACTGCTAGTCTCTGATCATTGATCACTGAAAAAGCAAATCCCAAAAATAGTGAAAGGTGATGTACTGTTGTCACCGAAAAAAACAAAAGATACTCAAGGCACGATTTAAGATTACTCAAACCGACAAAACCCTCCAGAGATCCTCCAGAAACCTTCAAAGGAACCTCGAATATCCTATTTATGTCCTCCAGGAACTTCAAAATATATTTCAAGAGCGTCGAGGCCTTTCTGTCAATACGGGGCCATTGAAGAAACTGTTGAATTTTAGTTGTTGTTGTCTTTAGAAAAGACGTGATCTTCTGAAAATTACGTGACTGTGGCAATATTTTTGCAAAATGATATTACGTGGTTTCTTACACGTATCGTGGCATTTCTGAGGTAAAATGTTCACTGAGTGGCGCTAAACACAAGCTTGTAAATGTAGTTGATTATGTAATGCAAATGGTAAAATGAGTCATGCGCTATACTAAAAGTGTTTAGATGTCATAAGCAGTGTTGGGTATTAGTAATCCACTACAAATTATGAATTATTTCTCTATATTTTTAGCCAGATTACTTTACTCATTACTTAATTGAAAAAGAAATCACATTATTTATACTATTATACTAATTACTTGACTTTTAAGTTACTTTCTAAAACACTTCTCCGCTCAACAAATTCAAAATAATGTCTATATTTCTTTCTTGTTCATTGTTACACACAAGTCATACACACGTCACCTCACATTTCTCCTTCACAATGACTCGTTAGTGGAAAAACCGGGATTGGGGGAAGAACATAAATAGGTTCTTTATACTGTAACCATAACATAGAGGAGATGTTTTGTGTTCTTTTAAGTCTTTCATTAATATCTGATGTATTTTGTGCCTCTCCTCACCTGTATTTGCAGTTGTGTTCATTTGAGCTGTGTGATTGGACGGCACTGATGTTAGAGTTGTGCTAGGATGGGCTGTTGTTGTATTTGCAGCCCCTGGAGCAGATAAAAAAAGTGTTATGAATACAGTACATTTAAATAATAATGGCTCCATTTATTAGGAGACCCTATTACAGAACCGATAACCAATTAAGCAAATCAGTCTTTCTTGGCCTGTTATATAACATTTCTATAAACAAGAAGTTAATATCGAATACCTGACTTTTCATGCCCAATATGGGTAGTTATTTTTGTGCCGCTAACAAAAGAAGCCAAAGCAGTGAACACAGACAAGCGGAAGGAAACATTATTATAT
Source organism: Myxocyprinus asiaticus (assembly GCF_019703515.2). Taxonomy (NCBI): domain Eukaryota; kingdom Metazoa; phylum Chordata; class Actinopteri; order Cypriniformes; family Catostomidae; genus Myxocyprinus; species Myxocyprinus asiaticus. Next base: position 2,501,655 of record NC_059367.1, on the reverse strand, counting down.
TATCAGTACTCTGGTAATGCTGCTTGACCAATCAAATTAAAGGACCAGAACTGTTGTATGAAACAAAACTCTAATAGTCAGGAACAAAATACTTAATGAAATACCCAAATCACCTCAAATTCTCAAGATATTTCAGCCTATTAGCTATAAGCTATTGTTTCCAGTTTACACATGTATTTTTCTTAAATCGGACACAACACAAAAAACATCTCTATATAGTTTTCGATATGTGGGTTCTTACAGCATGTGCCATTGAAGTCGGGGCAGCAGTCGTTGTGTTGTTTACACGCTTCATCGCAAAAACAGCCTCTGAAACAGTTGATGTTATAACCGGGACAGCAAAGAGCCGGTTCTGCTGAACAATTCCCTACAGAACCGGAGTGAATGACATGTCAAAAAAATCAAATAACAACTGGATCAATCCTCATTTCACTCTATACAAAATACTTATTCATTAAAGGTGCTCTCAGTAATTTTTTCCTCATTTAAAAGGTTTAACTCCTAAAGACATGAACTGTAATTGTGCAATATATGTAGGACATCATGATCACTCACATTAAAATGAAGACTCCAGTCATATCAGTAACCTTATAAAAGCTGTTTTATTCTACATGGAGAGGGTCCGCACATGTTAGAATCACATGAGCAGCTGAATACTACTCGCTTAATCTCAGTAACCGTCCTGTTATTGGACACTTTCACTCATTGATTAAAGTAATCATAGCTGACTGTAAATACTAAATTTCTACAGTGGCATCTGTAACTGAAAACAATTAATTTTAAATGATGCTGCATCCAAGCCACTAGGTGTCAGTGTAAGTCCAAGATGAACTTTAAAAGTGTTAGTAAAAAGAGTTATTATCAAGAGTGCAATGTAATATTTAACAGTTAACATTATCAAAGAAAAAGAACACATTATATAGCATAATTATAGAAAATAAAATATACCTGTCAATGGCAAGGTGCTTGGTGTGGTGGTGTTGGTGCTGTTATTGACTAGAAGGGGAAAGAGACAATGACTGATTTCAGGATTTATCAGATAATTATTAACCCTTTATAAAGGGGACCTTAATGTAAAGTGTTACCAATATAATATTAACATGATCATATTTGAATACCTTTATTAAGCATTATAACATGTAAGTTTAAATTGGCTCACTATTTGCCAAATATCGCATGATAGTCACCCCTTTTATTTATGTTGTTATAACTGCATATAAATGAGTTATTAGTCATTAATGAACCCCTTTATTAACCTTTATAAAGGGAACCTTAATGTAAAGTGTTACCAATATAATATTAACATGATCATATTTGAATACCTTTATTAAACATTTATAACATGTAAGTTTAAATTGGCTAACTATTTGGCAAATATCGCATGATAGTCACCCCTTTTATTTATGTTGTTATAACTGCATATAAATGAGTTATTATTCATTAATGAACCCCTTTATTAACCCTTTACAAAGGGGACCTTAAAGTGTTTCCAATATAATATTAAAATTATCATATTTGAATACCTTTATTAAGCATTTATAACATGTAAGTTTAAATTGGCTCACTATTTGGCAAATATCGCATGATAGTCACCCCTTTTAATTATGTTGTTATAACTGCATATAAACGAGTTATTAGTAATTAATGAACTCCTTTATTAACCCTTTACAAAGCGAACCTTAATGTAAAGTGTTACCAATATAATATTAACGATCATATTTGAATACCTTTATTAAGAATTTATAACATGTAAGTTTAAATTGGCTCACTATTTGGCAAATATCGCATGATAGTCACCCCTTTTATTTATGTAGTTATAACTGCATATAAATGAGTTATTAGTCATTAATGAACCCCTTTATTAAACCTTTATAAAGGGGACCTTAAAGTAAAGTATTACCAATATAATATTAACATGATCCTATTTGAATACCTTTATTAAGCTTTTATAACATGTAAGTTTAAATTGGCTCACTATTTGGCAAATATCGCATGATAGTCACCCCTTTTTTATGTTGTTATAACTGCATATAAATGATTTATTAGTCATTAATGAACCCCTTTATTAACCGTTTACAATTGGAACCTTAATGTAAAGTGTTACCAGTATAATATTAACATGACCATATTTGAATACCTTTAAGGCAGGTGGGCTTGAAATCAGGGCAGCAGTCATGCAGTCTCAAACAAATAACATCACAAAAACAATTATGGGCGTTGCAGGAGTTGTTATGTCCAGGGCAGCACATGCCCGCCTTTTCACAGCTTCCATATGCTGGAATAATGAGTCAAAAACACTGATATAAATATAAATACATCACACACTTAAACACACAGACAAAAAGAAAAGAAAAACTCACTGAAGGGAACTTGAGTTGTAGACGTAGTGGTCATAGTTGTGGTCAAATTAAATGGTGTGGTGAGATTCCTCTGTGTGGTCACATGTGTGGACCTCATATGCGTGGATCCACTATTTACTGTGTTAAATTAGAATGTAAAGAGGTGAAATCAAGAGACACATTCAAACATGCAACAGATCAGTAAGACAAAACTGAAGCATGCAAGACAATTGTTTTGGCTGTAAAACTGCTAGTCTCTGATCATTGATCACTGAAAAAGCAAATCCCAAAAATAGTGAAAGGTGATGTACTGTTGTCACCGATAAAAACAAAAGATACTCAAGGCACGATTTAAGATTACTCAAACCGACGAAACCCTCCAGAGATCCTCCAGAAACCTTCAAAGGAACCTCGAATATCCTATTTATGTCCTCCAGGAACTTCAAAATATATTTCAAGAGCGTCGAGGCCTTTCTGTCAATACGGGACCATTGAAGAAACTGTTGAATTTTAGTTGTTGTTGTCTTTAGAAAAGACGTGATCTTCTGAAAATTACGTGACTGTGGCAATATTTTTGCAAAATGATATTATGTGGTTTCTTACACGTATCGTGGCATTTCTGAGGTAAAATGTTCACTGAGTGGCGCTAAACACAAGCTTGTAAATGTAGTTGATTATGTAATGCAAACGGTAAAATGAGTCATGCGCTATACTAAAAGTGTTTAGATGTCATAAGCAGTGTTGGGTATTAGTAATCCACTACAAATTATGAATTATTTCTCTATATTTTTAGCCAGATTACTTTACTCATTACTTAATTGAAAAAGAAATCACATTATTTATACTATTATACTAATTACTTGACTTTTAAGTTACTTTCTAAAACACTTCTCCGCTCAACAAATTCAAAATAATGTCTATATTTCTTTCTTGTTCATTGTTAAACACAAGTCATACACACGTCACCTCACATTTCTCCTTCACAATGACTCGTTAGTGGAAAAACCGGGATTGGGGGAAGAACATAAATAGGTTCTTTATACTGTAACCATAACATAGAGGAGATGTTTTGTGTTTTTTTAAGACTTTCATTAATATCTGATGTATTTTGTGCCTCTCCTCACCTGCATTTGCAGTTGTGTTCATTTGAGCTGTGTGATTGGACGGCACTGATGTTAGAGTTGTGCTAGGATGGGCTGTTGTTGTATTTGCAGCCCCTGGAGCAGATAAAAAAAGTGTTATGAATACAGTACATTTAAATAATAATGGCTCCATTTATTAGGAGACCCTATTACAGAACCGATAACCAATTAAGCAAATCAGTCTTTCTTGGCCTGTTATATAACATTTCTATAAACAAGTAGTTAATATCGAATACCTGACTTTTCATGCCCAATATGGGTAGTTATTTTTGTGCCGCTAACAAAAGAAGCCAAAGCAGTGAACACAGACAAGCGGAAGGAAACATTATTATATTATCAGTACTCTGGTAATGCTGCTTGACCAATCAAATTAAAGGACCAGAACTGTTGTATGAAACAAAACTCTAATAGTCAGGAACAAAATACTTAATGAAATACCCAAATCACCTCAAATTCTCAAGATACTTCAGCCTATTAGCTATAAGCTATTGTTTCCAGTCTACACATGTATTTTTCTTAAATCGGACACAACACAAAAAACATCTCTATATAGTTTTCGATATGTGGGTTCTTACAGCATGTGCCATTGAAGTCGGGGCAGCAGTCGTTGTGTTGTTTACACGCTTCATCGCAAAAACAGCCTCTGAAACAGTTGATGTTATAACCGGGACAGCAAAGAGCCGGTTCTGCTGAACAATTCCCTACAGAACCGGAGTGAATGACATGTCAAAAAATCAAATAACAACTGGATCAATCCTCATTTCACTCTATACAAAATACTTATTCATTAAAGGTGCTCTCAGTAATTTTGTCCTCATTTAAAAGGTTTAACTCCTAAAGACATGAACTGTAATTGTGCAATATATGTAGGACATCATGATCACTCACATTAAAATGAAGACTCCAGTCATATCAGTAACCTTATAAAAGCTGTTTTATTCTACATGGAGAGGGTCCGCACATGTTAGAAACACATGAGCAGCTGAATACTACTCGCTTAATCTCAGTAACCGTCCTGTTATTGGACACTTTCACTCATTGATTAAAGTAATCATAGCTGACTGTGAATACTAAATTTCTACAGTGGCATCTGTAACTGAAAACTATTAATTTTAAATGATGCTGCATCCAAGCCACTAGGTGTCAGTGTAAGTCCAAGATGAACTTTAAAAGTGTTAGTAAAAAGAGTTATTATCAAGAGTGCAATGTAATATTTAACAGTTAACATTATCAAAGAAAAAGAACACATTATATAGCATAATTATAGAAAATAAAATATACCTGTCAATGGCAAGGTGCTTGGTGTGGTGGTGTTGGTGCTGTTATTGACTATAAGGGGAAAGAGACAATGACTGATTTCAGGATTTATCAGATAATTATTAACCCTTTATAAAGGGAACCTTAATGTAAAGTGTTACCAATATAATATTAACATGATCATATTTGAATACCTTTATTAAGCATTTATAACAAGTAAGTTTAAATTGGCTCACTATTTGGCAAATATCGCATGATAGTCACCCCTTTTATTTATGTTGTTATAACTGCATATAAATGAGTTATTAGTCATTAATGAACCCCTTTATTAACCCTTTACAAAGGGGACCTTAAAGTGTTACCAATATAATATTAAAATTATCATATTTGAATACCTTTATTAAGCATTTATAACATGTCAGTTTAAATTGGCTCACTATTTGGCAAATATCGCATGATAGTCACCCCTTTTATTTATGTTGTTATAACTGCATATAAATGAGTTATTAGTCATTAATGAACCCCTTTATTAACCCTTTACAAAGGGAACCTTAATGTAAAGTGTTACCAATATAATATTAACATGGTCATATTTGATTACCTTTATTAAGCATGTATAACATGTAAGTTTAAATTTGCTCACTATTTGGCAAATATCTCATGATAGTCACCCCTTTTATTTATGTTGTTATAACTGCATATAAATGAGTTATTAGTCATTAATGAACCCCTTTATTAACCCTTTAAAAAGGGAACCTTAATGTAAAGTGTTACCAATATAATATTAACATGATCATATATGAATACCTTTATTAAGCATTTATAACATGTAAGTTTAAATTAGCTCACTATTTGGCAAATATCACATGATAGTCACCCCTTTTATTTATGTTGTTATAACTGCATATAAATGAGTTATTAGTCATTAATGAACCCCTTTATTAACCCTTTACAAAGGGGACCTTAAAGTGTTACCAATATAATATTAAAATTATCATATTTGAATACCTTTATTAAGCATTTATAACATGTCAGTTTAAATTGGCTCACTATTTGGCAAATATCGCATGATAGTCACCCCTTTTATTTATGTTGTTATAACTGCATATAAATGAGTTATTAGTCATTAATGAACCCTTATATTAACCCTTTACAAAGGGAACCTTAATGTAAAGTGTTACCAATATAATATTAACATGATCATATTTGAATACCTTTATTAAGCATTTATAACATGTAAGTTTAAATTAGCTCACTATTTGGCAAATATTGCATGATAGTCACCCCTTTTTTATGTTGTTATAACTGCATATAAATGAGTTATTAGTCATTAATGAACCCCTTTATTAACCCTTTACAAAGGGAAACTTAATGTAAAGTGTTACCAATATAATATTAACATGATCATATTTGAATACCTTTAAGGCAGGTGGGCTTGAAATCAGGGCAGCAGTCATGCAGTCTCAAACAAATAACATCACAAAAACAATTATGGGCGTTGCAGGAGTTGTTATGTCCAGGGCAGCACATGCCCGCCTTTTCACAGCTTCCATATGCTGGAATAATGAGTCAAAAACACTGATATAAATATAAATACATCACACACTTAAACACACAGACAAAAAGAAAAGAAAAACTCACTGAAGGGAACTTGAGTTGTAGACGTAGTGGTCATAGTTGTGGTCAAATTAAATGATGTGGTGAGATTCCTCTGTGTGGTCACATGTGTGGACCTCATATGAGTGGATCCACTATTTACTGTGGTAAAATTAGAATGTAAAGAGGTGAAGTCAAGATACACATTCAAACATGCAACAGATCAGTAAGACAAAACTGAGGCATGCAAGACAATTGTTTTGGCTGTAAAACTGCTAGTCTCTGATCATTGATCACTGAAAAAGCAAATCCCAAAAATAGTGAAAGGTGATGTATTGTTGTCACCGAAAAAACAAAAGATACTCAAGGCACTATTTAAGATTACTCAAACCGACGAAACCCTCCAGAGATCCTCCAGAAACCTTCAAAGGAACCTCGAATATCCTATTTATGTCCTCCAGGAACTTCAAAATATATTTCAAGAGCGTCGAGGCCTTTCTGTCAATACGGGGCCATTGAAGAAACTGTTGAATTTTAGTTTTTGTTGTCTTTAGAAAAGACGTGATCTTCTGAAAATTACGTGACTGTGGCGATATTTTTGCATAATGATATTACGTGGTTTCTTACACGTATCGTGGCATTTCTGAGGTCAAATGTTCACTGAGTGGCGCTAAACACAAGGTTGTAAATGTAGTTGATTATGCAATGCAAACGGTAAAATGAGTCATGCGCTACACTAAAAGTGTTTAGATGTCATAAGCAGTGTTGGGTAATAATAATCCACTACAAATTATGAATTATTTCTCTATATTTTTATCCAGATTACTTTACTCATTACTTAATTGAAAAAGAAATCACATTATTTATACTATTATACTAATTACTTGACTTTTAAGTTACTTTCTAAAACACTTCTCCACTCAACAAATTCAAAATAATGTCTATATTTCTATCTTGTTCATCGTTATACACAAGTCATACACTCGTCACCTCACATTTCTCCTTCACAATGACTCGTTAGCGGAAAAACCGGGATTGGGGGAAGAACATAAATTCATCTCCGCTGGGTCCATAATTGGTCAGATCATTCTGTCCTGGGATTGGAGGAAGGACCCAAGCGATGGAGATAAATAAATATTTATGTAATGAAACATAGCAAAATACTAACAAAAACACTCACGATGGAGAAATAAACATAAAGCAAGACAAAAAATGGAAAAGATAACAAACCAATAATAAAACAACTCACAGGAACTGACTAACTATAAAGGGGAACAGAATGAAACACAACGATCTGACAAGGAAGACAAGACAAAGGAGAGAATATATAGAGGATTGGAAGATTGAGGACAGGTGCTGCCAATAATCACGAGCAGCACAAATCAGTGCTGCCATTGCAACAGCACCTATGAGAAACACGAGGGAGAGAGGAAAACAACAGAACATGGGACAGCCTGAGAGATGGGCGGAGGAAACTGTCACAATCCTGCCGAAACAAGAATAAACCAAGACCAAAATGGCAGGATCATGACACAAATCTGCTGACAGTGACTTTGACCGTTCTTTGTTTTTCACAGTATTTGACCAAAATACTGTATATCGCTTTTAGTTTCTTTATACTGTAACCATAACATAGAGGAGATGTTTTGTGTTCTTTTAAGTCTTTCATTAATATCTGATGTATTTTGTGCCTCTCCTCACCTGTTTTTGCAGTTGTGTTCATTTGAGCTGTGTGATTGGACGGCACTGATGTTAGAGTTGTGCTAGGATGGGCTGTTGTTGTATTTGCAGCCCCTGGAGCAGATAAAAAAAGTGTTATGAATACAGTACATTTAAATAATAATGGCTCCATTTATTAGGAGACCCTATTACAGAACCGATAACCAATTAAGCAAATCTGTCTTTCTTGGCCTGTTATATAACATTTCTATAAACAAGAAGCTAATATCGAATACCTGACTTTTCATGCCCAATATGGGTAGTTATTTTTGTGCCGCTAACAAAAGAAGCCAAAGCAGTGAACACAGACAAGCGGAAGGAAACATTATTATATTATCAGTACTCTGGTAATGCTGCTTGACCAATCAAATTAAAGGACCAGAACTGTTGTATGAAACAAAACTCTAATAGTCAGGAACAAAATACTTAATGAAATACCCAAATCACCTCAAATTCTCAAGATATTTCAGCCTATTAGCTATAAGCTATTGTTTCCAGTTTACACATGTATTTTTCTTAAATCGGACACAACACAAAAAACATCTCTATATAGTTTTCGATATGTGGGTTCTTACAGCATGTGCCATTGAAGTCGGGGCAGCAGTCGTTGTGTTGTTTACACGCTTCATCGCAAAAACAGCCTCTGAAACAGTTGATGTTATAACCGGGACAGCAAAGAGCCGGTTCTGCTGAACAATTCCCTACAGAACCGGAGTGAATGACATGTCAAAAAATCAAATAACAACTGGATCAATCCTCATTTCACTCTATACAAAATACTTATTCATTAAAGGTGCTCTCAGTAATTTTGTCCTCATTTAAAAGGTTTAACTCCTAAAGACATGAACTGTAATTGTGCAATATATGTAGGACATCATGATCACTCACATTAAAATGAAGACTCCAGTCATATCAGTAACCTTATAAAAGCTGTTTTATTCTACATGGAGAGGGTCCGCACATGTTAGAATCACATGAGCAGCCGAATACTACTCGCTTAATCTCAGTAACCATCCTGTTATTGGACACTTTCACTCATTGATTAAAGTAATCATAGCTGACTGTAAATACAAAAATTTCTACAGTGGCATCTGTAACTGAAAACAATTAATTTTAAATGATGCTGCATCCAAGCCACTAGGTGTCAGTGTAAGTCCAAGATGAACTTTAAAAGTGTTAGTAAAAAGAGTTATTATCAAGAGTGCAATGTAATATTTAACAGTTAACATTATCAAAGAAAAAGAACACATTATATAGCATAATTATAGAAAATAAAATATACCTGTCAATGGCAAGGTGCTTGGTGTGGTGGTGTTGGTGCTGTTATTGACTATAAGGGGAAAGAGACAATGACTGATTTCAGGATTTATCAGATAATTATTAACCCTTTATAAAGGGAACCTTAATGTAAAGTGTTACCAATATAATATTAACATGATCATATTTGAATACCTTTATTAAGCATTTATAACATGTAAGTTTAAATTAGCTCACTATTTGGCAAATATCAAATGATAGTCACCCCTTTTATTTATGTTGTTATAACTGCATATAAATGAGTTATTAGTCATTAATGAACCCCTTTATTAACCCTTTACAAAGGGAACCTTAATGTAAAGTGTTACCAAAATAATATTAACATGATCATATTTGAATACCTTTATTAAGCATTTATAATGGACTCAAGATGGTGCCGAGTATGGCTGCTGCGTTGCGAGCTCCGACACAACATAGCAATGGTTTGTTTGTTTTGTTTACAATTCTTATGTTTTTTGTCTTGGATGTTGTCTGCCTTATTGTCTACGACAGACAAACACTTTTGGACATTGGTTCAGCGATCTCACACCGAAAACCGGACTTCACATTCCTCAATGCCGACCCGCTGTTTACAAACACGCAAGCGGAGCCCTTTGTCTGGGCAGCACGGCCGCGGAAACGCAGGAGGAAAAGGGGAAACAGAGCCGGCGTTCTCATCAGAGTAAGACGCCGCGCAAATCGACCCCCGCTACCCACTATTCTACTGGCAAATGTTCAGTCTCTGGATAACAAGCTCTGCGAGCTGAAAGCGCGGATCTCTTTCCAATGAGAGACGAGGGACTGCTGCATTATCTGCCTTACGGAAACTTGGATGTCTGCGGAGATTCCAGACTCAGCCATTGAACCCGCGGGGTTCTCCATGCTCCGAGCGGACAGAGCGAAAGACCTCTCAGGTAAAACTAGAGGAGGTGGTGTATGTTTTATGATCAACAAATCCTGGTGTGATCAGAGGAACGTACATTCCATCAAGTCTTTCTGTTCTCCTGATCTGGAATTTCTCATGCTTCTGTGTCGACCATTCTGGCTACCGAGGGAATTCACAGCGGTCATTATCACAGCTGTGTACATCCCGCCACAAGCCGACACAGACCGGGCACTCAAGGAACTGTATGGGAGTATAAGTGAGCAGGAAACCATGCACCCTGAGGCCGCGTTCATTGTGACCGGGGACTTTAATAAAGCCAGTTTAAAATCAGTCGCACCAAAATATCACCAGCACATTAGTTTCAACACAGGAGGGGACCGGGTTTTGGACCATTGCTACTCTCCGTTCCGGGATGGCTACAAATCCCTCCCCCGCCCACCATTTGGCAAATCGGACCACTCTTCCATTCTGCTTCTGCCCGCTTACAGGCAGAAATTGAAACAGGAAGCACCCACCCTCAGAACGATCCAGTGCTGGTCGGACCAATCAGACTCTATGCTACAGGACTGTTTTGATCGCACGGACTGGGAGATGTTCCGGTCCGCCTCTGATGACGACATCGAGCTTTACGCTGATAGCGTAATGTGTTTCATCAGAACGTGTGTAGAGGATGTGATTCCGACCAGAACTGTGCGAATCTATCCGAATCAGAAGCCGTGGATCAATAGCGATGTTCGCGCGGCACTTAATGTGCGGACCTCCGCTTTTAATTCCGGGAACGCGGAGGAGCATAAACAAGCCAGTTATGCCCTCCGAAAAACTATCAAAACAGCAAAACGCCAGTACAGGAGCAAGATTGAAGGACAGTTTAACACCACCAACTCTAGAAGCATGTGGCAGGGAATTAACATCATCACGGACTTTAAAGGGAATAAAAACTCCACCATGAAAACCGCTGCCTCTCTACCGGATGAGCTAAATATTTTTATGCTCGTTTCGAGGGAAATAACACCGCCCTCGTGGAGAGAGCTCTCGCGGCTGAAGCTACAGAGGTTAGTTCACTCTCCGTCTCTGTAGCGGATGTAACCCGATCCTTCCGACGGGTGAATATCCGCAAAGCCGCGGGTCCAGACGGCATTCCGGGCCGCGTCATCAGAGCGTGCGCGAACCATCTGGCTGGTGTTTTTACGGACATTTTCAACCTTTCCCTCTCTTTGTCTGTAGTCCCCACATGCTTTAAAACATCCACCATTGTGCCTGTTCCAAAACAATCAAAAATAACTTGTTTAAATGACTGGCGTCCTGTTGCTCTGACCCCCATCATCAGCAAATGTTTTGAGAGACTAATCAGAGATTACATCTGCTCTGTATTACCACTCAATCTTGACCCGCTGCAGTTTGCATACCGGAACAACCGCTCCACTGATGATGCCATTGCATCTACAATACACACTGCTCTCTCCCACCTGGAAAAAAAGAACACTTATGTGAGAATGCTGTTTGTAGACTACAGCTCAGCATTCAACACCATAGTGCCCTTCAAGCTAGATGAGAAACTCCGGGCTCTGGGCTTAAACAGCTCGCTGTGCAGCTGGATCCTGTACTTCCTGTCAAGCAGACGCCAGGTGGTTAGAATAGGCAGCAACATCTCCTCATCACTGATCCTCAACACTGGAGCCCCGCAGGGCTGTGTTCTCAGCCCACTCCTGTATTCCTTGTACACACATGACTGTGTGGCAACACATAGCTCCAATGCCATCATTAAGTTTACTGATGATACGACGGTGGTAGGTCTGATCACTGACAATGATGAAACAGCCTACAGAGAGGAGGTGCACACTCTGACACACTGGTGTCAGGAGCACAACCTCTCCCTCAACGTCAGTAAGACAAAGGAGCTTGTGGTGGACTTCAGAAGAAAAGACAGAGAACACAGTCCAATCACCATCAATGGAGCACCAGTGGAGAGAGTCAGCAGCTTCAAGTTCCTGGGTGTCCACATCACTGAGGAACTCACATGGTCCGTCCACACTGAAGTCGTTGTGAAGAAGGCTCATCAGCGCCTCTTCTTCCTGAGACGGCTGAGGAAGTTTGGAATGAACCGCCACATCCTCACACGGTTCTACACCTGCACTGTGGAGAGCATCCTGACTGGCTGTATCTCCGCCTGGTACGGCAATAGCACCGCCCACAACCGCAAAGCCCTGCAAAGGGTGGTGCGAACTGCCAAACACATCATCGGAGGTGAGCTTCCCTCCCTCCAGGAAATATATACAAGGCGGTGTGTGAAAAAAGCTCGGAGGATCATCAGAGACTCCAGCCACCCGAGCCATGGGCTGTTCTCACTGCTACCATCAGGTAGGCGGTATCGCAGCATCAGGACCCGCACCAGCCGACTCCATGACAGCTTCTTCCCCCAAGCAATCAGACTTCTGAACTCTTGATCTCCCACGATCAAAATACATCAGCCCTGCACTTTATTACTCTTTTATCTCACACCGGACTGTCATAAATTATATTACTGTTATTATATTATGTCTCTCTTAACAACTGACTATCCACCGACAGCCTGAATGTCAATACAGTACAATACTGTACATTCTATATATATATATATACTCTTTTTGTATACATTTTAATTTTTAATTTTTATAGAATAATGTGTATCTATATAGTATCTATATAGTAAAAAACAAAAAACAAAAAAAAAAACAGCATATTGTATACTGTACAGTGTATGTTATTATTTGTATATTGTTGAGTGTAATTGTGTATAACAGATGTTTAAATTGTGTTGTGTTAATTTGATGTTTTAAGTTGTGTAATTATGTATAACAGATGTTTAAATTGTGTTGTGTTAATGTGATGTTTTAAGTTGAGTGTAATTATGTATAACAGATGTTTAAATTGTGTTGTGTTAATGTGATGTTTTAAGTTGAGTGTAATTATGTATAACAGATGTTTAAATTGTGTTGTGTTAATTTGATGTTATTGTAAATTGGTATATGTCTCATCACTGTCACGACTGCTATGTTGATCGGAACTGCACCCAAGAATTTCACACACCATTGCACTTGTGTATATGGCTGTGTGACAATAAATGTGATTTGATTTGATTTTGATTTGATTATAACAAGTAAGTTTAAATTGGCTCACTATTTGGCAAATATCGCATGATAGGCACCCCTTTTATTTATGTTGTTATAACTGCATATAAATGAGTTATTAGTCATTAATGAACCCCTTTATTAACCCTTTACAAAGGGAACCTTAATGTAAAGTGTTACCAATATAATATTAACATGATCATATTTGAATACCTTTAAGGCAGGTGGGCTTGAAATCAGGGCAGCAGTCATGCAGTCTCAAACAAATAACATCACAAAAACAATTATGGGCGTTGCAGGAGTTGTTATGTCCAGGGCAGCACATGCCCGCCTTTTCACAGCTTCCATATGCTGGAATAATGAGTCAAAAACACTGATATAAATATAAATACATCACACACTTAAACACACAGACAAAAAGAAAAGAAAAACTCACTGAAGGGAACTTGAGTTGTAGACGTAGTGGTCATAGTTGTGGTCAAATTAAATGGCGTGGTGAGATTCCTCTGTGTGGTCACATGTGTGGACCTCATATGAGTGGATCCACTATTTACTGTGGTAAAATTAGAATGTAAAGAGGTGAAGTCAAGATACACATTCAAACATGCAACAGATCAGTAAGACAAAACTGAAGCATGCAAGACAATTGTTTTGGCTGTAAAACTGCTAGTCTCTGATCATTGATCACTGAAAAAGCAAATCCCAAAAATAGTGAAAGGTGATGTACTGTTGTCACCGAAAAAAACAAAAGATACTCAAGGCACGATTTAAGATTACTCAAACCGACAAAACCCTCCAGAGATCCTCCAGAAACCTTCAAAGGAACCTCGAATATCCTATTTATGTCCTCCAGGAACTTCAAAATATATTTCAAGAGCGTCGAGGCCTTTCTGTCAATACGGGGCCATTGAAGAAACTGTTGAATTTTAGTTGTTGTTGTCTTTAGAAAAGACGTGATCTTCTGAAAATTACGTGACTGTGGCAATATTTTTGCAAAATGATATTACGTGGTTTCTTACACGTATCGTGGCATTTCTGAGGTAAAATGTTCACTGAGTGGCGCTAAACACAAGCTTGTAAATGTAGTTGATTATGTAATGCAAATGGTAAAATGAGTCATGCGCTATACTAAAAGTGTTTAGATGTCATAAGCAGTGTTGGGTATTAGTAATCCACTACAAATTATGAATTATTTCTCTATATTTTTAGCCAGATTACTTTACTCATTACTTAATTGAAAAAGAAATCACATTATTTATACTATTATACTAATTACTTGACTTTTAAGTTACTTTCTAAAACACTTCTCCGCTCAACAAATTCAAAATAATGTCTATATTTCTTTCTTGTTCATTGTTACACACAAGTCATACACACGTCACCTCACATTTCTCCTTCACAATGACTCGTTAGTGGAAAAACCGGGATTGGGGGAAGAACATAAATAGGTTCTTTATACTGTAACCATAACATAGAGGAGATGTTTTGTGTTCTTTTAAGTCTTTCATTAATATCTGATGTATTTTGTGCCTCTCCTCACCTGTATTTGCAGTTGTGTTCATTTGAGCTGTGTGATTGGACGGCACTGATGTTAGAGTTGTGCTAGGATGGGCTGTTGTTGTATTTGCAGCCCCTGGAGCAGATAAAAAAAGTGTTATGAATACAGTACATTTAAATAATAATGGCTCCATTTATTAGGAGACCCTATTACAGAACCGATAACCAATTAAGCAAATCAGTCTTTCTTGGCCTGTTATATAACATTTCTATAAACAAGAAGTTAATATCGAATACCTGACTTTTCATGCCCAATATGGGTAGTTATTTTTGTGCCGCTAACAAAAGAAGCCAAAGCAGTGAACACAGACAAGCGGAAGGAAACATTATTATATTATCAGTACTCTGGTAATGCTGCTTGACCAATCAAATTAAAGGACCAGAACTGTTGTATGAAACAAAACTCTAATAGTCAGGAACAAAATACTTAATGAAATACCCAAATCACCTCAAATTCTCAAGATATTTCAGCCTATTAGCTATAAGCTATTGTTTCCAGTTTACACATGTATTTTTCTTAAATCGGACACAACACAAAAAACATCTCTATATAGTTTTCGATATGTGGGTTCTTACAGCATGTGCCATTGAAGTCGGGGCAGCAGTCGTTGTGTTGTTTACACGCTTCATCGCAAAAACAGCCTCTGAAACAGTTGATGTTATAACCGGGACAGCAAAGAGCCGGTTCTGCTGAACAATTCCCTACAGAACCGGAGTGAATGACATGTCAAAAAAATCAAATAACAACTGGATCAATCCTCATTTCACTCTATACAAAATACTTATTCATTAAAGGTGCTCTCAGTAATTTTTTCCTCATTTAAAAGGTTTAACTCCTAAAGACATGAACTGTAATTGTGCAATATATGTAGGACATCATGATCACTCACATTAAAATGAAGACTCCAGTCATATCAGTAACCTTATAAAAGCTGTTTTATTCTACATGGAGAGGGTCCGCACATGTTAGAATCACATGAGCAGCTGAATACTACTCGCTTAATCTCAGTAACCGTCCTGTTATTGGACACTTTCACTCATTGATTAAAGTAATCATAGCTGACTGTAAATACTAAATTTCTACAGTGGCATCTGTAACTGAAAACAATTAATTTTAAATGATGCTGCATCCAAGCCACTAGGTGTCAGTGTAAGTCCAAGATGAACTTTAAAAGTGTTAGTAAAAAGAGTTATTATCAAGAGTGCAATGTAATATTTAACAGTTAACATTATCAAAGAAAAAGAACACATTATATAGCATAATTATAGAAAATAAAATATACCTGTCAATGGCAAGGTGCTTGGTGTGGTGGTGTTGGTGCTGTTATTGACTAGAAGGGGAAAGAGACAATGACTGATTTCAGGATTTATCAGATAATTATTAACCCTTTATAAAGGGGACCTTAATGTAAAGTGTTACCAATATAATATTAACATGATCATATTTGAATACCTTTATTAAGCATTATAACATGTAAGTTTAAATTGGCTCACTATTTGCCAAATATCGCATGATAGTCACCCCTTTTATTTATGTTGTTATAACTGCATATAAATGAGTTATTAGTCATTAATGAACCCCTTTATTAACCTTTATAAAGGGAACCTTAATGTAAAGTGTTACCAATATAATATTAACATGATCATATTTGAATACCTTTATTAAACATTTATAACATGTAAGTTTAAATTGGCTAACTATTTGGCAAATATCGCATGATAGTCACCCCTTTTATTTATGTTGTTATAACTGCATATAAATGAGTTATTATTCATTAATGAACCCCTTTATTAACCCTTTACAAAGGGGACCTTAAAGTGTTTCCAATATAATATTAAAATTATCATATTTGAATACCTTTATTAAGCATTTATAACATGTAAGTTTAAATTGGCTCACTATTTGGCAAATATCGCATGATAGTCACCCCTTTTAATTATGTTGTTATAACTGCATATAAACGAGTTATTAGTAATTAATGAACTCCTTTATTAACCCTTTACAAAGCGAACCTTAATGTAAAGTGTTACCAATATAATATTAACGATCATATTTGAATACCTTTATTAAGAATTTATAACATGTAAGTTTAAATTGGCTCACTATTTGGCAAATATCGCATGATAGTCACCACTTTTATTTATGTAGTTATAACTGCATATAAATGAGTTATTAGTCATTAATGAACCCCTTTATTAAACCTTTATAAAGGGGACCTTAAAGTAAAGTATTACCAATATAATATTAACATGATCCTATTTGAATACCTTTATTAAGCTTTTATAACATGTAAGTTTAAATTGGCTCACTATTTGGCAAATATCGCATGATAGTCACCCCTTTTTTATGTTGTTATAACTGCATATAAATGATTTATTAGTCATTAATGAACCCCTTTATTAACCGTTTACAATTGGAACCTTAATGTAAAGTGTTACCAGTATAATATTAACATGACCATATTTGAATACCTTTAAGGCAGGTGGGCTTGAAATCAGGGCAGCAGTCATGCAGTCTCAAACAAATAACATCACAAAAACAATTATGGGCGTTGCAGGAGTTGTTATGTCCAGGGCAGCACATGCCCGCCTTTTCACAGCTTCCATATGCTGGAATAATGAGTCAAAAACACTGATATAAATATAAATACATCACACACTTAAACACACAGACAAAAAGAAAAGAAAAACTCACTGAAGGGAACTTGAGTTGTAGACGTAGTGGTCATAGTTGTGGTCAAATTAAATGGTGTGGTGAGATTCCTCTGTGTGGTCACATGTGTGGACCTCATATGCGTGGATCCACTATTTACTGTGTTAAATTAGAATGTAAAGAGGTGAAATCAAGAGACACATTCAAACATGCAACAGATCAGTAAGACAAAACTGAAGCATGCAAGACAATTGTTTTGGCTGTAAAACTGCTAGTCTCTGATCATTGATCACTGAAAAAGCAAATCCCAAAAATAGTGAAAGGTGATGTACTGTTGTCACCGATAAAAACAAAAGATACTCAAGGCACGATTTAAGATTACTCAAACCGACGAAACCCTCCAGAGATCCTCCAGAAACCTTCAAAGGAACCTCGAATATCCTATTTATGTCCTCCAGGAACTTCAAAATATATTTCAAGAGCGTCGAGGCCTTTCTGTCAATACGGGACCATTGAAGAAACTGTTGAATTTTAGTTGTTGTTGTCTTTAGAAAAGACGTGATCTTCTGAAAATTACGTGACTGTGGCAATATTTTTGCAAAATGATATTATGTGGTTTCTTACACGTATCGTGGCATTTCTGAGGTAAAATGTTCACTGAGTGGCGCTAAACACAAGCTTGTAAATGTAGTTGATTATGTAATGCAAACGGTAAAATGAGTCATGCGCTATACTAAAAGTGTTTAGATGTCATAAGCAGTGTTGGGTATTAGTAATCCACTACAAATTATGAATTATTTCTCTATATTTTTAGCCAGATTACTTTACTCATTACTTAATTGAAAAAGAAATCACATTATTTATACTATTATACTAATTACTTGACTTTTAAGTTACTTTCTAAAACACTTCTCCGCTCAACAAATTCAAAATAATGTCTATATTTCTTTCTTGTTCATTGTTAAACACAAGTCATACACACGTCACCTCACATTTCTCCTTCACAATGACTCGTTAGTGGAAAAACCGGGATTGGGGGAAGAACATAAATAGGTTCTTTATACTGTAACCATAACATAGAGGAGATGTTTTGTGTTTTTTTAAGACTTTCATTAATATCTGATGTATTTTGTGCCTCTCCTCACCTGCATTTGCAGTTGTGTTCATTTGAGCTGTGTGATTGGACGGCACTGATGTTAGAGTTGTGCTAGGATGGGCTGTTGTTGTATTTGCAGCCCCTGGAGCAGATAAAAAAAGTGTTATGAATACAGTACATTTAAATAATAATGGCTCCATTTATTAGGAGACCCTATTACAGAACCGATAACCAATTAAGCAAATCAGTCTTTCTTGGCCTGTTATATAACATTTCTATAAACAAGTAGTTAATATCGAATACCTGACTTTTCATGCCCAATATGGGTAGTTATTTTTGTGCCGCTAACAAAAGAAGCCAAAGCAGTGAACACAGACAAGCGGAAGGAAACATTATTATATTATCAGTACTCTGGTAATGCTGCTTGACCAATCAAATTAAAGGACCAGAACTGTTGTATGAAACAAAACTCTAATAGTCAGGAACAAAATACTTAATGAAATACCCAAATCACCTCAAATTCTCAAGATACTTCAGCCTATTAGCTATAAGCTATTGTTTCCAGTCTACACATGTATTTTTCTTAAATCGGACACAACACAAAAAACATCTCTATATAGTTTTCGATATGTGGGTTCTTACAGCATGTGCCATTGAAGTCGGGGCAGCAGTCGTTGTGTTGTTTACACGCTTCATCGCAAAAACAGCCTCTGAAACAGTTGATGTTATAACCGGGACAGCAAAGAGCCGGTTCTGCTGAACAATTCCCTACAGAACCGGAGTGAATGACATGTCAAAAAATCAAATAACAACTGGATCAATCCTCATTTCACTCTATACAAAATACTTATTCATTAAAGGTGCTCTCAGTAATTTTGTCCTCATTTAAAAGGTTTAACTCCTAAAGACATGAACTGTAATTGTGCAATATATGTAGGACATCATGATCACTCACATTAAAATGAAGACTCCAGTCATATCAGTAACCTTATAAAAGCTGTTTTATTCTACATGGAGAGGGTCCGCACATGTTAGAAACACATGAGCAGCTGAATACTACTCGCTTAATCTCAGTAACCGTCCTGTTATTGGACACTTTCACTCATTGATTAAAGTAATCATAGCTGACTGTGAATACTAAATTTCTACAGTGGCATCTGTAACTGAAAACTATTAATTTTAAATGATGCTGCATCCAAGCCACTAGGTGTCAGTGTAAGTCCAAGATGAACTTTAAAAGTGTTAGTAAAAAGAGTTATTATCAAGAGTGCAATGTAATATTTAACAGTTAACATTATCAAAGAAAAAGAACACATTATATAGCATAATTATAGAAAATAAAATATACCTGTCAATGGCAAGGTGCTTGGTGTGGTGGTGTTGGTGCTGTTATTGACTATAAGGGGAAAGAGACAATGACTGATTTCAGGATTTATCAGATAATTATTAACCCTTTATAAAGGGAACCTTAATGTAAAGTGTTACCAATATAATATTAACATGATCATATTTGAATACCTTTATTAAGCATTTATAACATGTAAGTTTTAATTAGCTCACTATTTGGCAAATATCGCATGATAGTCACCCCTTTTATTTATATTGTTATAACTGCATATAAATGAGTTATTAGTCATTAATGAACCCCTTAATTAACCTTTATAAAGGGAACCTTAATGTAAAGTGTTACCAATATAATATTAACATGATCATATTTGAATACCTTTATTAAGCATTTATAACATGTAAGTTTTAATTAGCTCACTATTTGGCAAATATCGCATGATAGGCACCCCTTTTATTTATGTTGTTATAACTGCATATAAATGAGTTATTGGTCATTAATGAACCCCTTTATTAACCCTTTACAATGGGAACCTTAATGTAAAGTTTTACCAATATAATATTAACATGATCATATTTGAATACCCTTATAAAGCATTTATAACATGTAAGATTAAATTAGCTCACTATTTGGCAAATATCGTATGATAGTCACCCCTTTTTTATTTTGTTATAACTGCATATAAATTAGTTATTCATCATTAATGAACCCCTTTATTAACCCTTTACAAAGGGAAACTTAATGTAAAGTGTTACCAATATAATATTAACATGATCATATTTGAATACCTTTATTAAGCATTTATAACATGTAAGTTTAAATTGGCTCACTATTTGGCAAATATCGCATGATAGTCACCCCTTTTATTTATGTTGTTATAACTGCTTATAAATGAGTTATTCGTCATTAATGAACCCCTTTATTAACCTTTTACAAAGGGAACCTTAATGTAAAGTGTTCCCAATATAATATTAACATGATCATTTTTGGATACCTTTATTAAGCATTTATAACATGTAAGTTTAAATTGGCTCACTATTTGACAAATATCGCATGATTGTCACCCCTTTTATTTATGTAGTTATAACTGCATATAAATGAGTTATTAGTCATTAATGAACCCCCTTTATTAACCCTTTAGAAAGGGAACCTTAATGTAAAGTTTTACCAGTATAATATTAACATGACCATATTTGAATACCTTTAAGGCAGGTGGGCTTGAAATCAGGGCAGCAGTCATGCAGTCTCAAACAAATAACATCACAAAAACAATTATGGGCGTTGCAGGAGTTGTTATGTCCAGGGCAGCACATGCCCGCCTTTTCACAGCTTCCATATGCTGGAATAATGAGTCAAAAACACTGATATAAATATAAATACATCACACACTTAAACACACAGACAAAAAGAAAAGAAAAACTCACTGAAGGGAACTTGAGTTGTAGACGTAGTGGTCATAGTTGTGGTCAAATTAAATGGCGTGGTGAGATTCCTCTGTGTGGTCACATGTGTGGACCTCATATGCGTGGATCCACTATTTACTGTGTTAAATTAGAATGTAAAGAGGTGAAATCAAGAGACACATTCAAACATGCAACAGATCAGTAAGACAAAACTGAAGCATGCAAGACAATTGTTTTGGCTGTAAAACTGCTAGTCTCTGATCATTGATCACTGAAAAAGCAAATCCCAAAAATAGTGAAAGGTGATGTACTGTTGTCACCGATAAAAACAAAAGATACTCAAGGCACGATTTAAGATTACTCAAACCGACGAAACCCTCCAGAGATCCTCCAGAAACCTTCAAAGGAACCTCGAATATCCTATTTATGTCCTCCAGGAACTTTCAAAATATATTACAAGTGCGTCGAGGCCTTTCTGTCAATACGGGACCATTGAAGAAACTGTTGAATTTTAGTTGTTGTTGTCTTTAGAAAAGACGTGATCTTCTGAAAATTACGTGACTGTGGCAATATTTTTGCAAAATGATATTACGTGGTTTCTTACACGTATCGTGGCATTTCTGAGGTAAAATGTTCACTGAGTGGCGCTAAACACAAGCTTGTAAATGTAGTTGATTATGTAATGCAAACGGTAAAATGAGTCATGCGCTATACTAAAAGTGTTTAGATGTCATAAGCAGTGTTGGGTATTAGTAATCCACTACAAATTATGAATTATTTCTCTATATTTTTAGCCAGATTACTTTACTCATTACTTAATTGAAAAAGAAATCACATTATTTATACTATTATACTAATTACTTGACTTTTAAGTTACTTTCTAAAACACTTCTCCGCTCAACAAATTCAAAATAATGTCTATATTTCTTTCTTGTTCATTATTAAACACAAGTCATACACACGTCACCTCACATTTCTCCTTCACAATGACTCGTTAGTGGAAAAACCGGGATTGGGGGAAGAACATAAATAGGTTCTTTATACTGTAACCATAACATAGAGGAGATGTTTTGTGTTCTTTTAAGTCTTTCATTAATATCTGATGTATTTTGTGCCTCTCCTCACCTGCATTTGCAGTTGTGTTCATTTGAGCTGTGTGATTGGATGGCACTGATGTTAGAGTTGTGCTAGGATGGGCTGTTGTTGTATTTGCAGCCCCTGGAGCAGATAAAAAAAGTGTTATGAATACAGTACATTTAAATAATAATGGCTCCATTTATTAGGAGACCCTATTACAGAACCGATAACCAATTAAGCAAATCTGTCTTTCTTGGCCTGTTATATAACATTTCTATAAACAAGAAGCTAATATCGAATACCTGACTTTTCATGCCCAATATGGGTAGTTATTTTTGTGCCGCTAACAAAAGAAGCCAAAGCAGTGAACACAGACAAGCGGAAGGAAACATTATTATATTATCAGTACTCTGGTAATGCTGCTTGACCAATCAAATTAAAGGACCAGAACTGTTGTATGAAACAAAACTCTAATAGTCAGGAACAAAATACTTAATGAAATACCCAAATCACCTCAAATTCTCAAGATACTTCAGCCTATTAGCTATAAGCTATTGTTTCCAGTTTACACATGTATTTTTCTTAAATCGGACACAACACAAAAAACATCTCTATATAGTTTTCGATATGTGGGTTCTTACAGCATGTGCCATTGAAGTCGGGGCAGCAGTCGTTGTGTTGTTTACACGCTTCATCGCAAAAACAGCCTCTGAAACAGTTGATGTTATAACCGGGACAGCAAAGAGCCGGTTCTGCTGAACAATTCCCTACAGAACCGGAGTGAATGACATGTCAAAAAAATCAAATAACAACTGGATCAATCCTCATTTCACTCTATACAAAATACTTATTCATTAAAGGTGCTCTCAGTAATTTTGTCCTCATTTAAAAGGTTTAACTCCTAAAGACATGAACTGTAATTGTGCAATATATGTAGGACATCATGATCACTCACATTAAAATGAAGACTCCAGTCATATCAGTAACCTTATAAAAGCTGTTTTATTCTACATGGAGAGGGTCCGCACATGTTAGAATCACATGAGCAGCTGAATACTACTCGCTTAATCTCAGTAACCGTCCTGTTATTGGACACTTTCACTCATTGATTAAAGTAATCATAGCTGACTGTAAATACTAAATTTCTACAGTGGCATCTGTAACTGAAAACAATTAATTTTAAATGATGCTGCATCCAAGCCACTAGGTGTCAGTGTAAGTCCAAGATGAACTTTAAAAGTGTTAGTAAAAAGAGTTATTATCAAGAGTGCAATGTAATATTTAACAGTTAACATTATCAAAGAAAAAGAACACATTATATAGCATAATTATAGAAAATAAAATATACCTGTCAATGGCAAGGTGCTTGGTGTGGTGGTGTTGGTGCTGTTATTGACTAGAAGGGGAAAGAGACAATGACTGATTTCAGGATTTATCAGATAATTATTAACCCTTTATAAAGGGGACCTTAATGTAAAGTGTTACCAATATAATATTAACATGATCATATTTGAATACCTTTATTAAGCATTTATAACAAGTAAGTTTAAATTGGCTCACTATTTGCCAAATATCGCATGATAGTCACCCCTTTTATTTATGTTGTTATAACTGCATATAAATGAGTTATTAGTCATTAATGAACCCCTTTATTAACCTTTATAAAGGGAACCTTAATGTAAAGTGTTACCAATATAATATTAACATGATCATATTTGAATACCTTTAAGGCAGGTGGGCTTGAAATCAGGGCAGCAGTCATGCAGTCTCAAACAAATAACAT
Source organism: Myxocyprinus asiaticus (assembly GCF_019703515.2). Taxonomy (NCBI): domain Eukaryota; kingdom Metazoa; phylum Chordata; class Actinopteri; order Cypriniformes; family Catostomidae; genus Myxocyprinus; species Myxocyprinus asiaticus. Next base: position 2,477,399 of record NC_059367.1, on the reverse strand, counting down.
CACAAAAACAATTATGGGCGTTGCAGGAGTTGTTATGTCCAGGGCAGCACATGCCCGCCTTTTCACAGCTTCCATATGCTGGAATAATGAGTCAAAAACACTGATATAAATATAAATACATCACACACTTAAACACACTGATGAAAAGAAAAGAAAAACTCACTGAAGGGAACTTGAGTTGTAGACGTAGTGGTCATAGTTGTGGTCAAATTAAATGGCGTGGTGAGATTCCTCTGTGTGGTCACATGTGTGGACCTCATATGCGTGGATCCACTATTTACTGTGTTAAATTAGAATGTAAAGAGGTGAAGTCAAGATACACATTCAAACATGCAACACATCAGTAAGACAAAACTGAGGCATGCAAGACAATTGTTTTTGCTGTAAAACTGCTAGTCTCTGATCATTGATCACTGAAAAAGCAAATCCCAAAAATAGTGAAAGGTGATGTACTGTTGTCACCGAAAAAAACAAAAGATACTCAAGGCACGATTTAAGATTACTCAAACCGACGAAACCCTCCAGAGATCCTCCAGAAACCTTCAAAGGAACCTCGAATATCCTATTTATGTCCTCCAGGAACTTCAAAATATATTTCAAGAGCGTCGAGTCCTTTCTGTCAATACGGGGCCATTGAAGAAACTGTTGAATTTTAGTTGTTGTTGTCTTTAGAAAAGACGTGATCTTCTGAAAATTACGTGACTGTGGCGATATTTTTGCAAAATGATATTACGTGGTTTCTTACACGTATCGTGGCATTTCTGAGGTAAAATGTTCACTGAGTGGTGCTAAACACAAGCTTGTAAATGTAGTTGATTATGTAATGCAAACGGTAAAATGAGTCATGCGCTACACTAAAAGTGTTTAGATGTCATAAGCAGTGTTGGGTAATAATAATCCACTACAAATTATGAATTATTTCTCTATATTTTTAACCAGATTGCTTTACTCATTACTTAATTGAAAAAGAAATCACATTATTTATACTATTATACTAATTACTTGACTTTTAAGTTACTTTCTAAAACACTTCTCCGCTCAACAAATTCAAAATAATGTCTATATTTCTTTCTTGTTCATTGTTAAACACAAGTCATACACTCGTCACCTCACATTTCTCCTTCACAATGACTGGTTACGGGCCATAATTCATGTATTCTACATAAATAATATTTTTGAAATTAGCATAACCCTATAATGTACTTCAATATGAATAAATTAATTGATAGTCAGTAACTGTAACCTGATTACAAGAATTTTAAATGTAATGCGTTTCTATGAGACCAGGTTCCAGTGAACTGAAAGAGTGTTCGAAAGTTCTCCAGAGAGTTCTGCTGGTGAGAAATCTCAAACGATGCTTCCAGAATGTTAAACTTTGTGATGTAGTAGCTGATGTCATACATGTGATAGTAAGTGATGTAGTACTTGTTGTAGGTGATGTAGTAATTGTTGTAGGTGATGTTGTACTTGTTGTAGGTGATGTAGTACTTGTTGTAGGTGATGTAGTAATTGTTGTAGGTGATGTAGTACTTGTTGTAGGTGATGTGGTAATTGGGGTAAGCACAGGTGGAGAGGTGCTACTCTGAGCTGTTAATTGAAAAAAAAAATGGATTAATATCAATTTAGTATCAACAAAAAAATGTTGAACTAGTGCTGAACTGTCACCTAATGGTGCCATTCAAAATCTCTAAAATTTATTATAATTGTTAATGAAATCACAAACAATTTTTTACAATTCTCTAATAAAATCTGTATCAGAACGACAGTGCAGCTGATGCAAACAGCATTTTATGTTACCTGTTGTTAAATAGCTCTAAAATCAGACTAGCGTGAGAGTGTTATTCTGACCAGCGTTTTATCTACAGTTTTCTTTTGTGCTACAGATTCCACTTTAAACCCAGTAGGCGTAAATTTACCCCATGTCAAACAGTGACGTTGTGCTAAACTTAATACAGATAAAGGAAACAGTCATGTTGGACTTCTCTGCAGAGTGTGTGCAAGACTGTCCCAGTTTATCCTGAAATTCTGGATTATTTCTCTACATTTTTAACCAGATTACTTTACTCATTACTTAGTTGAAAAAGAAATCACATTATTTATACTATTATACTAATTATTTGACTTTTAAGTTACTTTCTAAAACACTTCTCCACTCAACAAATTCAAAATGTAAGGCTGGCACCAGAATGTCTACAACCAAAAGGCGCCATTTCCGGTAAAAGTCAAAGAACTCTGTGAGAATCAACGTCATAGAACTCTCTCACAAAAGTTGAACAAAACTCTCTCACACTGTGCTATTTACCATATAGCTGCAGTTAAACCATACTATCAGTAATTTTACACAATTACCAAACTCTCAGTAGTTTTACACAGTTAGCATTAGCCTTCAGTAACTTTAAAAAGACTGAAGAACTTCATTAAGCCTTTCAAATTCAAGAATACTCTTTGTGCCTTGCATCACCTCTGACTTTGCCCAGCCCCCTTTTCATATTCAAATAGATTCGCATGAGAATAAACCTAATGACATCTTAACTCAGGAAAATTAGAAAATTGCATTCAATTTCATATTGTAATCGCAAAAGCTCTGCAGCTTGAGCAGAAATTTGACCCATGTAAATATGTGCCTGCAGTCATTGGGTGTTTACAGCAGCATGTCCAAAGGCTTTCAGCCTGACCTGTGCATACAATGCACATGATCCTGCATCTGATACAGGGCCAAATCAAAAGGCATGTATTCTCAAAAGAGCAGCGAGATGACAAATATCTCATTCTAGAAAACCTCCAGAGACCAGTAATAAAATTATTTTAACTTATACTATTTTTAATATAATATAATTGTATTATAATCACATTATAATATGCATTATATTATAATGGCCAAGCATGGCCATGTATATTTGTAATGACACTGCCAACCGAACAACCTTACAGGCCTTGAAGAATCTTTACAGTTGGATTTCATTGGTCCACTCCCCAGTGCCAAAGGGGGATATCGTTATTGCTTAGTGATCATTGATAAATTCTCAAAGTGGGTGGAAGCAATTACCACCCGCAATAACACTGCAAACACTGTGGCACGGGTGATGGCCAACCAAATCATCCTGCTTTGGGGTGTGCCAGTCCAAATCGAGTCTGATCAGGTAACCCATTTCACTGGGCAAATTATGAAAAACGTGTAAAATGCTAAACATCAGACAGAAATTTCACAACCCTGACAGACCACAGAGATCATAGATGATCAAACCTGTGAATATCACCCTTAAAAATTGTTAAGCAGACAACACATCGCCAAAAAGAGGTGAACTGATTCTTTGACCACAGAGCTGTGTTGAGAACAATAAAAAATAAATAAATAAAGCTATGGGCATCAGCTCATTTGAGCTAATGTAAGGAAGGGAATTGCTCACAACAGCAGACTCTGCAGGCTCAACTGCAAGAAGAGCTTAAGGTGCTACACACTTCAAACTGCACTAAAATATCAGCAGTAATTCAGATCTCACCAAAGATGCTCAGTCTAATTTGATCTCTGAAACTAAATTTACATTAGACATTGTAATGGTACATGTTTTTGTAAAGCAAAACGCATCTTCCCCCTGATGGCACAAGCCATACAGTATGAGACTAAAGCTGTCTGTAACAGTTTGGCTGTGACCATCAGAGGAAAATAAAGAAAGTACCACATGTCTAAATGCAAATGTATTAAAGGTTCAACATTATCTGTTTTCTCTCTGTGGTTGTTCCCATTTCAGGTTGCAATCCCGTGAGGGACAGATGCCAAGAGGTGTCCGGACCCACCTGCATCAAGCTGGGTCAACGGGTATTGCTCACACACACATTAGGATGCGGCAGATGGGTATGGAAATATACGAAGGGGCCATACACCTCTCAAATTCTTATTACACCCAAAGAAATAGTTACATGGCCTCCCGGAGTAGCACCGGAACAAAATTGCACACCACAAATCTGTTGTAAATTAGGCTCCACCCATCCCACATACATAAACATGTCAACACACACACCAGCATGGCCATCCCAACACAATATCACTGCCTGGTATCAATTAAAATGATGTCCAGGAGCTAAAGAAGGTGGGCTGTGCACTTTATATGAAAAAAACAAAAAAAACAATGACGGCATAGACCCTAAAATCTGCTTTTTGGAACCTGCCAAATATAGGTGCACCCACACAGAAACACTAAACATATATATATAGATTAAATAGAATTCAATAAACCAAAAACCTTCATCTGGACTAGCCGAAAGGAAGGAATTTATTGTGTAGGAAAATGTAAAGCTAGTGAGAACAATTTCACTAGCCCACAAAACTGTTCATGGACTGCCAATCACTGTTTTAATTTAACCACCTGTGGGTATAGTAAACCAAAACAATACCCAAAGCTATACCCAATTCCTCCTGGTGGACTTATCAAAGGGAACATTAATAAGACTTTGTTTCATGATGTAAATTTGGTGATGACTCATGTAACTTACAACATATCCAATATTCTATCTGCCTATACAAAACATTGTAATGATTATGATGACAAAACATATGCATGGCTTCAGTCACGAATCGATGATTTAATTTCTGATTACAAAAACAGACTTGCTGTCAAAATACCATACACCCGTTCCAAATGAGATCTGCTTGGAAACATTGCAGGCCTCTTCGGTTCAGTCAATTCTATAGTCAACACCTTCAAAATAACTAAACAATCTCAATTTTCAACATGGATGGCAGACCAGATGGCCACTGGTTTCCAACATATCACCAATAACAATGAAAATATAATCAAAGCGGTTAGATCTGAAGCGCAGGCGCTTCTGTTGGTCAGCCACGCATTGTTCAATCAGACCCGTACCATCGAATGTGACTTAGCCTGCAGATCATATACACAAGATTTATTTACTGCTGCTAGACAAGAAATTTTAGACCTCCGTCTCCACAAGACACCTAGACATGTTCTAAATGATCTAATAGAAATCTTAGATTTTAACAGATGGCATGCTTCAGACAAAATGAAAAATATCAATTATTCTGAGTTATTAACCACCATTATGATGTATACTTGAAATGAATGCATTGGTTTTGCCACCTTTAATCCATCCAGACCAAGTATTTCCAAATTCCGCTACCACACGCTCTATTGGTGTAGTAGTGAATGATCATATCATCAAATGGGACCACCTTACTGGGTACATGACCTTGAGGGGTACTGAGACCTTATTTACCAGTCGCACTTGCTGTCATGAAACTCATAACTATGTTGTTTGTACATGTAACACCTTACAACCTTTTTTCCAAATGACACTAAACTCATAAATGTTCAGTCGCTGCATGGTCATTCTAATACCATTCAGGTATCTCATACACAATGGTGTGTAGTCAGTGAAATGAATTCCTTCACCTACAGGGGATTGTCCTGCTCTGCCAATCACTCTTTTTGTTTAGAAGTAACAGAGGACTTTTCCATGGGACAGATAAACATTCTGCGGAGAGCACCACTGGACGCAGAGGCTTCGCCATGTTGGGATGACACCTTCTATGAGCAAAGCACCCAAGCTGTGGTCGACACAGTGGAACTGGCACAAAGAATCATCCAACAAACTGAGTACCACCTTGCTCAAGCACAGGTGGAGGCTAACCTAGCCTGAAAGACTGCAAAAATCTTGTCCAGCTCATCCACCCGCTCTGAACAATACGCCTACACCTGGTGGTACTGGATAATCCGTGGATGTGCGGTGGGCTGTGCTCTAATCTTCACTTTTACACTGGCCCAGTGCTGTTACTTCCGGTACCTCATCTGATCCATGAGAAGGTCAAATGAAGTTGCTCTGGCTCTTAGCACATTACAACTGTACACACTTCAGCGACTGAGATAAAAAATCAAATAAAAAGGACACAATGACACAGGGACTCTTCTGGAATTGTCCCCGGGGGACAAGCGGAGGAAACTGTAAGGCTGGCACCAGAATGTCTACAACCAAAAGGTGCCATTTCCGGTAAAAGTCAAAGAACTCTGCGGGAATCAACGTCATAGAACTCTCTCACAAAAGCTGAAATCTACACCTGAATATCACCACGTGTGATAAAGTGCAAATCACCTTTTGCTGAAATCTACACCTGAATATCACCACAGTGTGATAAATTGCAAATCACCTTGCTGCCCCCCCCTTCTCTCTCCCCTTCTCCCCTTCAACAGCTCTGGACCAACACAAAGACATAAGATTTATATGTAAAAAATATAACAAATAACAAGAAAACAAAGAATGCAACTGTATGTGTTTGATATCATTTAAGAGGTCTCTGTGCGACTGGTATAGTGGTCTCTTTCCCATGTTGATAAAACTAATGGTAACAAAGTTATAAGGTCTTTGCCAAATACCACATAATTCTGGAGGTGGCTCCCCCTCCTTGACCAACAATTGAATTTATCTCCTGTATGTTAACAAGGTTAAACCCCAGGAAGTCAAGAACCCATTCACCCCCAAATCAAAGGATAATACCATTTGGTACACAATGTTTATTCTGTCTAGATATTTAAGGAAAGTTGGCATGAGGCTCTGGGAATCTGTATGCAGATCTCCCATGCTGTACCGCTGAATGTAGTTTTGTCAGGTATGTTTCTTTGACTTGTCTTTTATTTTTAGTAATGCTTGTTTATTCTGATCATATGAAATTGGCTTTGATTTGAATTTCTGCAACAATGTTTTATATCCTACCTGACAAATAAATTGTTATTATTTGATTTATTCTGAATTCCTCTGAAATCATTACTGGAGCTTTAATATAGGAGAAAGTAATTTAAAGACTCTGTCACTGCTCACCGCCCATCTTTGCAAGTTGTATGTACGTGACTAAGCGGCAATATCGTCTGGTTATGAGAAAAGCCAAACCAGACGATATTAGTTAACCCTACAACCGCTGACTAAGAACGGAACTGGCTATCCATTTTTAGGAGGTTTACGTAATTTAATAACGGCCGGCGTAAGTCTCCAAAGATCAAAAGGACAATGAATAGAAGAGGATTTAGAGTAATCAATAACCTAAAAATGTTAAATTAAAAGAATGATCAGAAATTAATTTGAGCTTAAATATAAATTAGAGGTCAACTTAAAATTGGAGTCAGATTAATATAAAATTGGAGTCATGAATAACGGAATTAAATGTGTGAATTAACAATAATTGATTTACTTCAGAGCTCAGAAAAGACAGAACAACGCAGAGACCTTCAAGGGCAATTTATTGAAGTTCCGCTCCGGAACGGATATGAAAATTATTTATCCAGATTCCCTTTTCCTTTTTTACAAAAATAATGTCTATATTTCTTTCTTGTTCATCGTTATACACAAGTCATACACTCGTCACCTCACATTTCTCCTTCACAATGACTCGTTAGCGGAAAAACCGGGATTGGGGGAAGAACATAAATTCATCTCCGCTGGGTCCATAATTGGTCAGATCATTCTGTCCTGGGATTGGAGGAAGGACCCAAGCGATGGAGATCAATAAATGTTTATGTAATGAAACATAGCAAAATACAAACAAAAACACTCACGATGGAGAAATAAACATAAAGCAAGACAAAAAATGGAAAAGATAACAAACCAATAATAAAACAACTCACAGGAACTGACTAACTAAAAAGGGGAACAGAATGAAACACAACGATCTGACGGGGAAGACAAGACAAAGGAGAGAATATATAGAGGAAGGGAAGATTGAGGACAGGTGCTGCCAATAATCACGAGCAGCACAAATCAGTGCTGCCATTGCAACAGCACCTATGAGAAACACGAGGGAGAGAGGAAAACAACAGAACATGGGACAGCCTGAGAGATGGGCGGAGGAAACTGTCACAATCCTGCCGAAACAAGAATAAAACAAGACCAAAAAGGCAGGATCATGACACAAATCTGCTGACAGTGACTTTGACCGTTCTTTGTTTTTCACAGTATTTGACCAAAATACTGTATATCGCTTTTAGGTTCTTTATACTGTAACCATAACATAGAGGAGATGTTTTGTGTTCTTTTAAGTCTTTCATTAATATCTGATGTATTTTGTGCCTCTCCTCACCTGTATTTGCAGTTGTGTTCATTTGAGCTGTGTGATTGGACGGCACTGATGTTAGAGTTGTGCTAGGATGGGCTGTTGTTGTATTTGCAGCCCCTGGAGCAGATAAAAAAAGTGTTATGAATACAGTACATTTAAATAATAATGGCTCCATTTATTAGGAGACCCTATTACAGAACCGATAACCAATTAAGCAAATCAGTCTTTCTTGGCCTGTTATATAACATTTCTATAAACAAGAAGTTAATATCGAATACCTGACTTTTCATGCCCAATATGGGTAGTTATTTTTGTGCCGCTAACAAAAGAAGCCAAAGCAGTGAACACAGACAAGCGGAAGGAAACATTATTATATTATCAGTACTCTGGTAATGCTGCTTGACCAATCAAATTAAAGGACCAGAACTGTTGTATGAAACAAAACTCTAATAGTCAGGAACAAAATACTTAATGAAATACCCAAATCACCTCAAATTCTCAAGATATTTCAGCCTATTAGCTATAAGCTATTGTTTCCAGTTTACACATGTATTTTTCTTAAATCGGACACAACACAAAAAACATCTCTATATAGTTTTCGATATGTGGGTTCTTACAGCATGTGCCATTGAAGTCGGGGCAGCAGTCGTTGTGTTGTTTACACGCTTCATCGCAAAAACAGCCTCTGAAACAGTTGATGTTATAACCGGGACAGCAAAGAGCCGGTTCTGCTGAACAATTCCCTACAGAACCGGAGTGAATGACATGTCAAAAAATCAAATAACAACTGGATCAATCCTCATTTCACTCTATACAAAATACTTATTCATTAAAGGTGCTCTCAGTAATTTTGTCCTCATTTAAAAGGTTTAACTCCTAAAGACATGAACTGTAATTGTGCAATATATGTAGGACATCATGATCACTCACATTAAAATGAAGACTCCAGTCATATCAGTAACCTTATAAAAGCTGTTTTATTCTACATGGAGAGGGTCCGCACATGTTAGAATCACATGAGCAGCCGAATACTACTCGCTTAATCTCAGTAACCGTCCTGTTATTGGACACTTTCACTCATTGATTAAAGTAATCATAGCTGACTGTAAATACTAAATTTCTACAGTGGCATCTGTAACTGAAAACAATTAATTTTAAATGATGCTGCATCCAAGCCACTAGGTGTCAGTGTAAGTCCAAGATGAACTTTAAAAGTGTTAGTAAAAAGAGTTATTATCAAGAGTGCAATGTAATATTTAACAGTTAACATTATCAAAGAAAAAGAACACATTATATAGCATAATTATAGAAAATAAAATATACCTGTCAATGGCAAGGTGCTTGGTGTGGTGGTGTTGGTGCTGTTATTGACTATAAGGGGAAAGAGACAATGACTGATTTCAGGATTTATCAGATAATTATTAACCCTTTATAAAGGGAACCTTAATGTAAAGTGTTACCAATATAATATTAACATGATCATATTTGAATACCTTTATTAAGCATTTATAACATGTAAGTTTAAATTGGCTCACTATTTGGCAAATATCGCATGATAGTCACCCCTTTTATTTATGTTGTTATAACTGCATATAAATGAGTTATTAGTCATTAATGAACCCCTTTATTAACCCTTTATAAAGGGAACCTTAATGTAAAGTGTTACCAATATAATATTAACATGATCATATTTCAATACCTTTATTAAGCATTTATAATATGTAAGTTTAAATTAGCTCACTATTTGGCAAATATCGCATGATAGTCACCCCTTTTATTTATGTTGTTATAACTGCATATAAATGAGTTATTAGTCATTAATGAACCCCTTTATTAACCCTTTACAAAAGGAACCTCAATGTAAAGTGTTACCAATATAAGATTAACATGATCATTTTTGAATACCTTTATTAAGCATTTATAACATGTAAGTTTAAATTGGCTCACTATTTGGCAAATATCGCATGATAGGCACCCCTTTTATTTATGTTGTTATAACTGCATATAAATGAGTTATTAGTCATTAATGAACCCCTTTATTAACCCTTTACAATGGGAACCTTAATGTAAAGTCTTACCAGTATAATATTAACATGATCATATTTGAATACCTTTATTAAGCATTTATAACATGTAAGTTTAAATTAGCTCACTATTTGGCAAATATCGTATGATAGTCACCCTTTTTTATGTTGTTATAACTGCATATAAATGAGTTATTAGTCATTAATGAACCCCTTTATTATCCCTTTACAAAGGGAACCTTAATGTAAAGTCTTACCAGTATAATATTAACATGATCATATTTGAATACCTTTATTAAGCATTCATAACATGTAAGTTTAAATTGGTTCACTATTTGGCAAATATTGCATGATAGTCACCCCTTTTTTATGTTGTTATAACTGCATATAAATGAGTTATTAGTCATTAATGAACCCCTTTATTAACCCTTTACAAAGGGAACCTTAATGTAAAATGTTACCAATATAATATTAACATGATCATATTTGAATACCTTTATTAAGCATTCATAACATGTAAGTTTAAATTGGTTCACTATTTGGCAAATATTGCATGATAGTCACCCTTTTTTATGTTGTTATAACTGCATATAAATGAGTTATAAGTCATTAATGAACCCCTTTATTAACCCTTTACAAAGGGAACCTTAATGTAAAGTCTTACCAGTATAATATTAACATGATCATATTTGAATACCTTTATTAAGCATTTATAACTCACTATTTGGCAAATATCGCATGATAGGCACCCCTTTTATTTATGTTGTTATAACTGCATATAAATGAGTTATTAGTCATTAATGAACCCCTTTATTAACCCTTTACAATGGGAACCTTAATGTAAAGTGTTACCAATATAATATTAACATGATCATATTTGAATACCTTTATTAAGCATTTATAACATGTAAGAGTTAAATTAGCTCACTATTTGGCAAATATCGTATGATAGTGCACCCCTTTTTTATGTTGTTATAACTGCATATAAATTAGTCATTAATGAGGTCATTAATGAACCCCTTTATTAACCCTTTACAAAGGGAACCTTAATGTAAAGTCTTACCAGTATAATATTAACATGATCATATTTGAATACCTTTATTAAGCATTTATAACATGTAAGTTTAAATTAGCTCACTATTTGGCAAATATCGTATGATAGTCACCCCTTTTTTATGTTGTTATAACTGCATATAAATGAGTTATTAGTCATTAATGAACCCCTTTATTATCCCTTTACAAAGGGAACCTTAATGTAAAGTCTTACCAGTATAATATTAACATGATCATATTTGAATACCTTTATTAAGCATTCATAACATGTAAGTTTAAATTGGTTCACTATTTGGCAAATATTGCATGATAGTCACCCCTTTTTTATGTTGTTATAACTGCATATAAATGAGTTATTAGTCATTAATGAACCCCTTTATTAACCCTTTACAATGGGAACCTTAATGTAAAGTGTTACCAATATAATATTAACATGATCATATTTGAATACCTTTATTAAGCATTTATAACATGTAAGATTAAATTAGCTCACTATTTGGTAAATATCGTATGATAGTCACCCCTTTTTTATGTTGTTATAACTGCATATAAATGAGTTATTAGTCATTAATGAACCCCTTTATTAACCCTTTACAAAGGGAACCTTAATGTAAAGTCTTACCAGTATAATATTAACATGATCATATTTGAATACCTTTATTAAGCATTTATAACATGTAAGTTTAAATTAGCTCACTATTTGGCAAATATCGTATGATAGTCACCCCTTTTTTATGTTGTTATAACTGCATATAAATGAGTTATTAGTCATTAATGAACCCCTTTATTATCCCTTTACAAAGGGAACCTTAATGTAAAGTCTTACCAGTATAATATTAACATGATCATATTTGAATACCTTTATTAAGCATTCATAACATGTAAGTTTAAATTGGTTCACTATTTGGCAAATATTGCATGATAGTCACCCCTTTTTTATGTTGTTATAACTGCATATAAATGAGTTATTAGTCATTAATGAACCCCTTTATTAACCCTTTACAATGGGAACCTTAATGTAAAGTGTTACCAATATAATATTAACATGATCATATTTGAATACCTTTATTAAGCATTTATAACATGTAAGATTAAATTAGCTCACTATTTGGTAAATATCGTATGATAGTCACCCCTTTTTTATGTTGTTATAACTGCATATAAATGAGTTATTAGTCATTAATGAACCCCTTTATTATCCCTTTACAAAGGGAACCTTAATGTAAAGTCTTACCAGTATAATATTAACATGATCATATTTGAATACCTTTATTAAGCATTCATAACATGTAAGTTTAAATTGGTTCACTATTTGGCAAATATTGCATGATAGTCACCCCTTTTTTATGTTGTTATAACTGCATATAAATGAGTTATAAGTCATTAATGAACCCCTTTATTAACCCTTTACAAAGGGAACCTTAATGTAAAATGTTACCAATATAATATTAACATGATCATATTTGAATACCTTTAAGGCAGGTGGGCTTGAAATCAGGGCAGCAGTCATGCAGTCTCAAACAAATTACATCACAAAAACAATTATGGGCGTTGCAGGAGTTGTTATGTCCAGGGCAGCACATGCCCACCTTTTCACAGCTACCATATGCTGGAATAATGAGTCAAAAACACTGATATAAATATAAATACATCACACACTTAAACACACTGATGAAAAGAAAAGAAAAACTCACTGAAGGGAACTTGAGTTGTAGACGTAGTGGTCATAGTTGTGGTCAAATTAAATGGCGTGGTGAGATTCCTCTGTGTGGTCACATGTGTGGACCTCATATGAGTGGATCCACTATTTACTGTGGTAAAATTAGAATGTAAAGAGGTGAAGTCAAGAGACACATTCAAACATGCAACAGATCAGTAAGACAAAACTGAGGCATGCAAGACAATTGTTTTGGCTGTAAAACTGCTAGTCTCTGATCATTGATCACTGAAAAAGCAAATCCCAAAAATAGTGAAAGGTGATGTACTGTAGTCACCGAAAAAACAAAAGATACTCAAGGCACTATTTAAGATTACTCAAACCGACGAAACCCTCCAGAGATCCTCCAGAAACCTTCAAAGGAACCTCGAATATCCTATTTATGTCCTCCAGGAACTTCAAAATATATTTCAAGAGCGTCGAGGCCTTTCTGTCAATACGGGGCCATTGAAGAAACTGTTGAATTTTAATTGTTGTTGTCTTTAGAAAAGATGTGATCTTCTGAAATTATGTGACTGTGACGATATTTTTGCAAAATGATATTATGTGGTTTCTTACACGTATCGTGGCATTTCTGAGGTAAAATGTTCACTGAGTGGTGCTAAACACAAGCTTGTAAATGTAGTTGAGTATGTAATGCAAACGGTAAAATGAGTCATGCGCTACACTAAAAGTGTTTAGATGTCATAAACAGTGTTGGGTAATAATAATCCACTACAAATTATGAATTATTTCTCTATATTTTTAACCAGATTACTTTACTCATTACTTAATTGAAAAAGAAATCACATTATTTATACTATTATACTAATTACTTGACTTTTAAGTTACTTTCTAAAACATTTCTCCGCTCAACAAATTCAAAATAATGTTTATATTTCTTTCTTGTTCATTGTTAAACACAAGTCATACACTCGTCACCTCACATTTCTCCTTCACAATGACTGGTTACGGGCCATAATTCATGTATTCTACATAAATAATGTTTTTGAAATTAGCATAACCCTATAATGTACTTCAATATGAATAAATTAATTGATAGTCAGTAACTGTAACCTGATTACAAGAATTTTAAATGTAATGCGTTTCTATGAGACCAGGTTCCAGTGAACTGAAAGAGTGTTCGAAAGTTCTCCAGAGAGTTCTGCTGGTGAGAAATCTCAAATGATGCTTCCAGTATGTTAAACTTTGTGATGTAGTAGCTGATGTCATACATGTGATAGTAAGTGATGTAGTACTTGTTGTAGGTGATGTAGTACTTGTTGTAGGTGATGTAGTAATTGTTGTAGGTGATGTTGTACTTGTTGTAGGTGATGTAGTACTTGTTGTAGGTGATGTTGTACTTGTTGTAGGTGATGTAGTACTTGTTGTAGGTGATGTAGTACTTGTTGTAGGTGATGTAGTAATTGTTGTAGGTGATGTAATACTTGTTGTAGGTGATGTGGTAATTGGGGTAAGCACAGGTGGAGAGGTGCTACTCTCAGCTGTTAATTGAAAATAAAAATGGATTAATATCAATTTAGTATCAACAGTAAAAAATGTTGAACTAGTGCTGAACTGTCACCTAATGGTGCCATTCAAAATCTCTAAAAGTGATTATAATTGTTAATGAAATCACAAACAATTTTTTACAATTCTCTAATAAAATCTGTATCAGAACGACAGTGCAGCTGATGCAAACAGCATTTTATGTTACCTGTTGTTAAATAGCTCCTTGTGACAATCAGACAGCCGATGAGAATAAGAGCGATATGACCCATCCTGAGATGTGTGCATCAAAATAAGACTAGCGTGAGAGTGTTATTCTGACCAGCGTTTTATCTACAGTTTTCTTTTGTGCTGCAGATTCCACTTTAAACCCAGTAGGCGTAAATTTACCCCATGTCAAAGAGTGATGTTGTGCTACATTTAATACAGATAAAGGAAACAGTCATGTTGGACTTCTCTGCAGAATGTGTGCAAGACTGTCCCAGTTTATCCTGAAATTCTGGTTCTTTTATGCTTCCTTGAAATAAAAAAAACATCATCTTTAGTCTGAAAAACAACTCTGTTGTTATAAATCATCCTGTTGTTGTATCTATTATTTCCTTATTTCTGTTAAAATGCTTGGTTTTCATACCACTGACCAGTACTAGTACTTCAGAAGTAAATACTAAAATATAAATATATTAAGTGCTACATAAGGTAAAGAAACCAGTCTTTCAGCATATGTAAAACCGAATACCGACTGGTTTCCAGCACTCCTGCATAGAAGAGCACTTGTGGTTGAGTACAAACTGTCAAAATGCCTGTCTTGGTGAGATAATGGAAAATTTTTGAACATAGTCCATGCAGATTCCATAAGTACAATAAATTTAGACATATAACCCTGAAACTAAAGAGTAACAGCCCACTACATTGTAAGTTGTGGTCCAATAATGGCTGCTTTCTGGGGATACGGGGAACACAACAAAATTGTGGTGAGATTTGGTCACTTACTGTCATGGGTCCGGTCAAATTTCAGCTAGTGAATGTTGTGCCAATCTTGGACTGTAATTCTATGTGGTATGTAGGCCAAACTCATTGCAGACATGTTGTCAAATTCGTCCCAAAGCTATTTTGCTATCTGGGTCTATATACACTATATTGCCAAAAGTATTCGCTCACCCAACCAAATAATTGAATTCAGGTGTTCCAATCACTTCCATGGCCACAGGTGTATAAAATGAAGCACCTAGGCATGCAGACTTCTTCTACAAACATTTGTGAAAGAATGGGCTGCTCTCAGGAGCTCAGTGAATTCCAGCGTGGTAGTGTGATAGGATGCCACCTGTGCAACAAGTCCAGTCGTGAAATTTCCTCGCTACTAAATATTCCACAGTCAACTGTCAGTGGTATTATAACAAAGTGGAAGTGATTGGGAATGACAGCAACTCCAAGGCCACGTAAAATGACAGAGCGGGGTCAGCGGATGCTGAGGCGCATAGTGCGCAGAGGTCGCCAACTTTCTGCAGAGTCAATCGCTACAGACCTCCAAAGTTCATGTGGCCTTCAGATTAGCTCAAGAACAGTGTGTAGAGAGCTTCATGGAATGGGTTTCCATGGCCGAGCAGCTGCATCCAAGCCATACATCACCAAGTGCAATGCAAAGCGTCGGATGCAGTGGTGTAAAGCATGCCGCCACTGGACTCTAGAGCAGTGGAGATGCGTTCTCTGGAGTGACGAATCACGCTTCTCCATCTGGCAATCTGATGGACGAGTCTGGGTTTGGCGGTTGCCAGGAGAACGGTACTTGTCTGACTGCATTGTGCCAACTGTGAAGTTTGGTGGAGGGGGATTATGGTGTGGGGTTGTTTTTCAGGAGCTGGGCTTGGCCCCTTAGTTCCAGTGAAAGGAACTCTGAATGCTTCAGCATACCAAGAGATTTTGGACAATTCCATGCTCCCAACTTTGTGGGAACAGTTTGGGGATGGCCCCTTCCTGTTCCAACATGACTGTGCACCAGTGCACAAAGCAAGGTCCATAAAGACATGGATGAGCGAGTTTGGTGTGGAAGAACTTGACTGGCCTGCACAGAGTCCTGACCTCAACCCGATAGAGCACCTTTGAGATGAATTAGAGTGAAGACTGTGAGCCAGGCCTTCTCGTCCAACATCAGTGTCTGACCTCACAAATGCACTTCTGGAAGAATGGTCAAAAATTCCCATAAACACACTCCTAAACCTTGTGGAAAGCCTTCCCAGAAGAGTTGAAGCTGTTATAGCTGCAAAGGGTGGGCCGACGTCATATTAAACCCTATGGATTAAGAATGGGATGTCACTTAATTTCATATGCGTCTAAAGGCAGACGAGCGAATACTTTTGGCAATATAGTGTATGTGAAGATGCCCCCTTTCCTGGTTTGCTTAATATCTTTTTCAGTTGCATTACACTTACATGTCGTCAAATGTCTGGTGAGTACAAATAAAAATGTACAAGCCAATGGCGATTCTTTCTCCAATAAGTCCGTAGAGGGTTGCGTAAAATACAGATGTGCTTGAAGAGTTTGTAAAGTTTCAAACATAAGCCAGGACATTTGCATTTTTTTGCAAATCCATGAACCTCACAAACTTTGGCTAATAAGCTCATATTTAAAGGAATAGTTCAACAGATCAATAATTAAGTCCTTTTTTTTACTAAAAATCTCCAATTTCAAACAGCCCTCCTAAGGGCTCTTCTCTCTTAAGAGTTCTAAGTTTGTTTTTCACGATTCACATTCTTTGTGCGTATCGCCACCTACTGTGCAGGGAGGAGAATTTATAGTAAAAAAAGGACTTAAAAAATGTATCTGAATCTCACCAACACCCATCATATTGCTCCTGAAGATATGGATTTAACCACTGGAGTCATATGGGTTACGTTTATGTTGCCTTTATTTCATTTTTATAAGCTTCAAAAGTTTTGCACCCTATTGAATTGCATTGTATGGACCTACAGAGCTGAAATATTCTTCTAAAAATCTTTGCTTGTGTTCAGCAGAAGAAAGAAAGTCATACACATCTGAGATGGCACGAAGGTGAGTAAAAAATGAGAGAATTTTCATTTTTGGGTAAACTGTTCCTTTAAGCCCATTTACAGCCTTCTAAAATAACTAAAAACATGATACGCCTAAAACTGTAGCCTCTATATTCGTTGAACTACAGAAATCGAAAGGGACAAAACTCATATTACACAGTGTTAAAAGAACATAATCTGAAAATTGATCTTTGAGCATATCAGAGGCTGTTGTTGGGACCTTTCATTTTTAGTTCCAGTAATATATAAAGATTTACTTAATTTAAATGTAACATTTAAACTTTTATTATGAAGTTTATCTCTCGCAATAGTGTGTGTTCCTTCGTAATAAGTTTTGCGTTCCCTCCCAATAAGGTTTGCATTTCCTCGCAATACTTTGCGTTTACTTGCAATAAGTTTTGCATTCCCTTGCAATAGTTTGCATTCCCTCGCAATAAGTTTTGCGTTCCCTTGCAATAGTTTGCATTCCCTCGCAATAAAGTTTGGATTTCTTCGCAATACCTTGTGTTTACTCGCAATAAGTTTTGCATTCCCTTGCAATAGTTTGCGTTCCCTCGCAATAAGCTTTGCGTTCTTTCGCAATAGTTTGCTTTTTCTTGCAATAATTTTAGCTTCCCTTGCTATAAGTTTTGCATGGCTTCGCAATAGTATGGGTTCCCTCGCAATAAGTTCTGCGTTCCCTCACAATAGTTTGCATTCCCTTGCAATAAGTTTTGCATTCCCTCGCAATAGTTTGCATTCCCTTGCAATAAGTTTTGCATTCCCTCGCAATAGTTTGCATTCCCTCGCAATAATTTTTGTGTTCCCTCACAATAGTTTGCGTTGTCTTGCAATAGTTTTAGCTTCCCTTGCTATAAGTTTTGCATGGCATCGCAATAGTTTGCATTCCCTCACAATAAGGTTTGCATTTCTTCGCAATACTTTGCGTTTACTCGCGATAAGTTTTACATTCCTTCTCAATAGTTTGCGTTCCCTCGCAATAAGTTTTGCATTCTTTCTCAATAGTTTGCGTTTTCTTGCAATAATTTTAGCTTCCCTTGCTATAAGTTTTGCATGGAATCGCAATAGTATGGGTTCCCTCGCAATAAGTTTTGCGTTCACTTGCAATAGTTTGCGCTCCCTCGCTATAAGTTTTGCATTCCCTCTCAATAGTTTGCATTCCCTCGCAATAAGTTTTGCATTCCTTTGCAATAGTTTGCGTTCTCTAGCAATAAGTTTTGCATTCCCTCACTATACGTTTGCATTCACTTTGCAGTAGTTTGTGTTCCCTCTCTAACAGTTTTGCATTCCCTCACAATAGTTTGCGTTCTCTTGCAATAATTTTTGCTTCCCTTGCTATAAGTTTGGCTTAGCATTGCAATAGTATGGGTTCCCTCACAATAGTTTGCGTTCCCTCGCAATAAGTTTTGCATTCCCTCTCAATAGTTTGTATTCCCTTGCTATAAGTTTTGCATGGCATTGCAATAGTATGGGTTCCCTCACAATAAATTTTGCTTTCCCTCGCAATAGTTTGCATTCCCTCGCAATAAGTTTTGCATTCCCTCACTATACGTTTTGCATTCCCTTTGCAGTAGTTTGTGTTCCCTCTCTATAAGTTTTGCGTTCCTTCGCAATAGTTTGCTTTCTCTTGCAATAATTTTAGCTTCCCTTGCTATAAGTTTGGCTTAGCATTGCAACAGTATGGGTTCCTTAGCAATAGTTTATGTTCCCTCTCAATAGTTTGAATTCCCTCGCAATACATTTTGCATTCCCTTACAATAAGGTTTGCATTTCTTCGCAATGCTTTGCGTTTACTCGCAGTAAGTTTTGCATTCCCTCTCAATAGTTTGCGCTCCCTCGCAATAATTTTAGCTTCCCTTGCTATAAGTTTGGCTTAGCATCGCAATAGTATGGGTTCCCTTGCAATAAGTTCTGTATTCCCTCTCAATAGTTTGCATTCCCTCGCAATAAGTTTTGCATTCCCTCACAATAAGGTTTGCATTTCTTCGCAATACTTTGCGTTTACTCGCAGTAAGTTTTGCATTCCCTCTCAATAGTTTGCGCTCCCTCGCAATAATTTTAGCTTCCCTTGCTATAAGTTTGGCTTAGCATCGCAATAGTATGGGTTCCCTTGCAATAAGTTCTGTATTCCCTCTCAATAGTTTGCATTCCCTCGCAATAAGTTTTGCATTCCCTCTCAATAGTTTGCATTCCCTCACAATAATTTTTGCTTCCCTTGCTATAAGTTTTGCATTGCATCGCAATAGTATGGGTTCCTATAGAGACAACACAACAGTAGTGGCATACATAAATCCCCAGGGCGTACTCCGTTTGCCACAATTAATGAGAATGACACAATGCCTCCTCCATTGGAGTGGGCATCATCTCCTCTCATTGCTTGCGACACATGTCCCGGGCCGTTTGAATTTCGGAGCAGATCTGTTTTACACAAGGGAGCATTACCAGCGAAATGGACACTTCATTTACAGACAGTGATGCGGATTTGGGAAATATTCGGCAAAGCGGAAGTCGACCTATTCGCCTCCGCAGAGAACGCCCACTGTCGTCCTTTGGTAATCCATGTCCCAAGCCCCGCTGGGTGTGGACATGCTGTCTCACAAATGGCTGGCAAAATGCAAGTATGCGTTTCCCCCGGTGCACCTCCATTTTGTCATCAGCAATGTCCGAGTGGACATGGAAACACTTCTATTAATTGCACTGAAATGGCTTAATCGGTCCTGGTCTCCGGAGATGATAGAAATGCTGGATGGCCCTCCATGGGAAATGCCGCTGAGGAGAGACCTTCTCTCTCAAGTATAAGGCACAATTTGGGATCCCCAGCCAGAGCTGTGGAGCCTACATGCTAGAGAACCATCAGCGAGACGACTCTATGCACTTAAATGCTGCGTGTTTGCAAATTGGTGCTCTTGACGTGGTAATGACCCAGTGAATTGCCCCATAGCTGAGATTTTGACATTCCTTCAAGAGCGGCTGGATGCTGGTCTTACTCAGTCAACACTCAAGATTTATGTAGCGACTATCTCAGCATACCATGCCCTGGAGGCTGGCTTGGCGATAGGCAAACATAATCTAGTCATAAAGTTCTTTAGGGGAGCGAGGCATTTGATCCCTCCTCGCCCTGCTGTGGTGCCGACTTGGGACTTAAATGTGGTGCTGAAGTCAATCACAAACTCCCTGTTTGAGCCATTGTAATCTGTTGAGCTGTGGGTGCTTTCTTTAAAGACCACACTCCTATCGGCTTTGGCCTCATTTAAATTGGTGGGTCGACTGACAGCTTATGCCTGGAGTTTGGGCCAGACCTGTCAAAAGCCACTTTTAAACCTAGAAAAGGCTACGTGCTTAAGGATTTGTCAAGCCCCTTCAGGGCTTAGGTGGTTCGTTTGCAAGCCTTCTTTTCCCCACCATTTAATTCAGATGAAGAGCAATCTATGCATATGTTATGCCCGGTGAGGGCATTGCATACATATATTGAGTGCACCCGTCAGGTTAGGGTGTCGGATCAGCTCTTTATTTGTTATGGAGGACGTACAAAAGGAATGTCCATCTCCAAACAAACGACGAGGCTCTCTCACTGGATCGTTGATGCGATCGCCCTCGCTTATGAATCACATTGCCCTATTGGTGTCAAAGCGCATTCAACCAGAGGCATGGCCACGTCATGGGCATGGACAAACAGTGTGTCCTTACAGGACATATGTTTGGCAGCAGGATGGTCCTCACAAAACATGTTCGCAAGATTTTATAACCTGGACGTGGCGTCCATCTCCTCACAAGTCCTGTCTGTATAGAGAGCTTCTAACATTCAAGTGGGTGAGCCCAAGCCCTTATGACGGATGGCTCCCGACTACAATCAACACAGCCACCTAATTAAATGCAGTTGAACTGCCCCTTTAAAGTCATAAGTACTCCCATAAGAAATAAAACCTACTTTTCCAACCATGTTGCAAGAGGGTTAATAAACCATACTGTGTATATCTATATGGTTCATATAGATCCCAGACTACATACATTTCCATCTGGCATCCACCATTTGGGACAATTCATATACACTTTAATATGACATCTCTGAGTATCTCTGTTTAATGTTATAACTCTGGGAGTGTAATGTCACATAGTGCGGCGTGATGGGATATCGTTCCCCATAGTGCTTACGGCAATGTCGAGTGAACTGAATCGATAGGGAACGTCTCCGGTTACACATGTAACCTCGGATCCCTGAGATGAAGGGAACGAGACATTGCCAAAGCTGGATGCACTACTACTTCAGAGTTTCATATTATGAATGACTCACTCTTGTCCCTCAGTCAGAAAATTCTGAAGGAATAGTGACAGACACAAACAAGTAAGATGGATTTTTTGAAAAAGTAAAGCTACATTCTTCTGTGTAGACGAGGAAGGGAATTACAGGAATGAGGAAATACTGTACAGAAAATAAGATCAAATCTGAGCAAAGCAGGATAAATGTCATGAGTTTCAGTTCATGCCTTTTCTAGAAGACTGAATTAAGCTGAATTCAACAGATGCATGTTTATTTTTTCATAAGGCAGATAATTATATGTCTTCCATCGTTATTTATTTAAATATTTATGTAGATTATACAATTTATTCACAATTTACTCATAATACACAAGAAACAAAAATAATTCTCAGTACTAAAATTACAATCTTGGTCTGTATTTCTGCATTTGCTTGTTGAGGTAATTTCATGCAGCTGACAAACAGATGTTTAAAATGTATGTATTGTATTATTTCTTCAAATCTTCAAAATGTACACATTTACAGATTTACAGTTATTATTAACAGATTGCGAACAAATGCAGCGTTTTTTAATGCTTTTTTAACCATCACTTTGAATAGTTGCTCCCATATTAAAGTTCTTAAAGTACTTTTAGTTTATTTTTCTACATATCAATTTATTTGATTAAACATCGGCTAATTTCTGACTCAGTCACATGGCTCCTCATAAACAGCAATTCTTGAGACCTCAAAAGCAAAGACATCAGTATAATTTTGTCTTAAGAGTTCCTCCAGTGAAAGAGCAAAAATAACAGGATGTAAGGAGACAACAGGCCTAACAGTAAGGCTGCATCCCAATATCAAATTAACTGCTTAACATAGAACAATACAGTATTTTTTCAAGTCTAAACATATTATCAGACATGCACTAAAATTTTCGACAACATTGTACAGCAATGAGCATGTCTCTCTCAAAATCTCCCCTCAGTTTACTTGCATATAGAAAATAGCTGCCCAGGGGCGTTACCGAGATGACATTGAGTGAAGTGACTTGCCTTAAATGGACTTTGGTTTTAGTATGTCCCAGTACTGGTCTGCTTTATTTGTGCATACTCAAAATTATGTTCTTTACCATTATCAGTGAAGCAAACATGCTTTAGTGCATGGTATAAGCATGCGAATTAAGACACAAACAAACACCCCTGAAATGCTGAATGTTGCACGTAAATCATGTGCTTCTCTCACCTAGAACAGTGCCACCTTGTGCTCTTGTTTGGGGTTTACACTGGCACCAAAATTTCAACCTCCAGATTAGTGAGTATTGAGAGAACATCTATAGTTGCTGATGTAGTAGTTGTGGTAGGGGACGTAGTCATTGTGGTGGATGATGTAGTATTTGCTGTAGGTGACATAGTCATTGTGGTGGGTGACGTTGTTGTGGTGGATGACGTGGATGTTGAGGTGGGTGATGTGGTCATTGTGGAGGGTGACGTGGTCATTGTGGTAGGTGACGTTGTTGTGGTGGGTGACGTGGTCATTGTGGTAGGTGACGTGGTCATTGTGGTGGGTGACGTGGTCGTTGTTGTAGGTGACATGGTCGTTGTGGTGGGTGATGTGGTCATTGTGGTGGGTGACATGGTCATTGTGGTGGGTGATGTGGTTGTTGTGGTGGGTGACATGGTCGTTGTGGTGGGTGATGTGGTCATTGTGGAAGGTGACGTGGTCATTGTTGTTGGTGACGTGGTAGGTGACGTGGTTGTTGTGGTGGGTGACCTGGTTGTTGTGGTGGGTGACGTGGTAGGTGACGTGGTTGTTGTGGTGGGTGACCTGGTTGTTGTGGTGGGTGATGTGGTCATTGTGGTGGGTGATGTGGTTGTTGTGGTGGGTGACATGGTCATTGTGGTAGGTGACGTGGTAATTGTGGAAGGTGATGTGGTCATTGTGGTAGGTGATGTGGTTGTTGTGGTGGGTGACCTGGTTGTAGTGGTGGATGACGTGGTCATTGTGGTGGGTGATGTGGTTGTTGTGGTGGGTGACATGGTCATTGTGGTGGGTGATGTGGTCGTTGTGGAAGGTGACGTGGTCATTGTTGTTGGTGACGTGGTAGGTGATGTGGTTGTTGTGGTGGGTGACCTGGTTGTTGTGGTGGGTGATGTGGTCATTGTGGAAGGTGACGTGGTTGTTGTGGTGGGTGACATGGTCGTTGTGGTGGTTGGCGTGGTCATTATGGAAGGTGATTGGTCATTGTGGTAGGTAATGTGGTTGTTGTGGTGGGTGACCTGGTTGTTGTGGTGGGTGACCTGGTTGTTGTGGTGGATGACGTGGTCATTGTGGAAGGTGACGTGGTCATTGTTGTAGGTGACGTGGTTGTTGTGGTGGGTGACATGGTCATTGTGGTAGGTGATGTGGCCGCTGTGGTAGGTGACATGGTTGTTGTGGTAGGTGACGTGGTCATGGTGGTAGGTGATGTGGTCATTGTGGTAGGTGACGTAGTAGTTATTTTAGGTGATGTAGTCGTTGTGGTAAGTGATGCAGTCGTTGTGGTAGGAAATGTGGTAGTATTTAGTGTTGTCATCGTGGTCAGCAAAGGAATATTCATGCTATACTGAGCTATTAATTGAAAGAAATTTTGTTTAATTAGTAGTTAGAGGATTTTTGTTTGTACAGATTATTTAACAGTGCAGTGAGTCATTACGGCAAGACAAGTTTCTAAATGCAGATCTAAAGATGTTTTCAACCCGGCCTCATGACAAGTCGTAATAATAGTATGAGATGGTGAAATTGTAATAAAATGATATAAGTTGGCTCATGCAAAAACATATGACTTTTATTAGAAAAAAAAATGTATGATGTTATTAAATTTTTTCTTAAAACCCCTAACCTAAACCTAACCATGGTGTTAATAGGAAAATAACTTTTGTGTACCAAAAGGTTTGGAAAGAGACGAGGGAAGCGTATTACAGGTTCCTGGCATACTGTACACCAGTCATTTGTATTGCATAAATATGGATTAAGTAACCACATTTGTTGGCAGAAATTTCCTTTATTAAAATAAAGTGTTTGAAACAGGAGGCTAGCTAAAATTTGATGTCTGTATTGTATTGACTTTAAATTCTGTTTGTTGATTGTTTGGTCTCTATGGGAATAAAAGTTGTACCTTTTTCCTGCGAGACAAGTCATCTGATATGTTATGATTTTGCCATCTTGTACTAATTATTATGAGTTGTCTTGAGACCATGTTGGAAGTATTCATTCTTTAGAGAAGAATCACCCAATGGTACCCTCCAGAATCATTCAAAGTGATTATAATTGTTAATAAAATCATGAAGTTTGTTATAATTCTCTGTAACAAGATCCTGAGATTCAGGGAATGAGGAAGCGGGAGACTGAGATTCCATCACAGGAATGTCTTTTCATTCAACACAAAACTTGTTTGCTTCAAAGCACAACGGTACAGCTTCACACGCACACAATTCAAAGTGCTTCAACATAAATGAAACAGCCAATACACATGTAGCTTCTCAGCTTTGCTCTCTCTCTCCACTGCCACTGTCTCCTCTCCTTAAAAGCCCCCATAACTCCTCACTGAAACACAAGACAGGTGTTAATCACAGGTGGAAATCATTCACCACTCATCTCCCCTGCTTCACTCTCCACAGCACAGTGCTCAGCAATGCCGCCCTATCCACATTCTCTTACAAAAAGTATTTCAAAATGACAGTGCAGCTGATGCAAACAGCATTTTACATTACCAGTTCCTTGTGGCAATCAGACAGCCGATGAGAACAAGAGTGGTGTGACCCATCCTGAGATGTGTGCATCAAAATCAGACCAGTGTGAGTGTTATTCTGACTGGTGTCTTATCTGTAGGTTGTTTTTGTGCTACAGATATTTTACTTTTTATGCAATCATGTGTACTGTTAATCCACACTCTGTCAGAATACAGGATTCTTTTATGCTTCCCTGAAATAACAGATGTCATCTATATTCTGAGGGGTGGCACGATGGCTCAGTGGGTGGCACTGTCACCTCACAGCAAGAAGGTCTTTCAGTGTGGAGTTTGCATGTTGTCCCTGTGTCTGCGTGGGTTTCCTTCGGGTGCTTCGGTTTCCCACACAGTCCCAAGGCATGCAGGTTAAGTGAATTGGAGACTCTATATTGCCCATAGGTGTGAGTGAGAGTGTGAATGTGTTTTTCTGCATGTGTTAGCCATGTGTGTGAATATTTCAGCTCTGTATGTCCATACAATGCAAGTCAACAGGGTCCAAAAATTTGAAGCTCCAAAAAGCACATAAATGCAGCATGAAAGTAATCCATACAACTCCAGTGGTTTAATCCATGTCTTCAGAAGTGTTATGATAGGTGTGGATGAGAAACAGATCAATATTTAAGTCCTTTTTTTACTATAAATTTCCAATTTCACTTTCACTTTCAGATGTTTCTCATTTTTGAGAGGGATTGTTCAGCCAAAAATGAAAATTCTGTCATTTACTCACCCTCATGCTATCCCAGATGTGTATGACTTCTTTCTTCGGCAGAACACAAATTAAGATCTTCAAAAGCGATATGACAGACATGGGTGAGAAACAGATCCAAATATAAGTCCTTTTTTACACTTTCACTTTTACATCTGAAAGCCACATGCGGAGCCTGTTTAGTTTCACTTTCTCATCTGAAAGGGAAAGTGAAAGTGGAAATTTAGGGTAACAAATGACTTAAATTTTGATCTGTTTCTCACCCACACTTATCATATCACTTCAGAAGATATGGATTAAACCACTGGAGTCATATAGATTACGTTTATGTTATTTTTGGAGCTACAAAGGTCTGATCACCATTCACTTGCTATACCTATCATATCAGTTCTGAAGATATAGATTTAACCTGTGTCGTATGGATTACTTTTGTGTTGCTTTTATCTGCTTTTTGGACCTCCAGATTTCTGACCACCATTCACTTGCATTGTATGGACCTACAGAGCTGAAATATTCTAAGCAAGGCAAGGCAAATTTATTCATATAGCACGTTTCATACACAATTGCAATTCAAAGTGCTTTACATAAAAATTATAAATAAAATACAAGTTACATAAAAATAAATTTAAGAACATGAAATAAGAATAAAAAGTAATAAAACATATTTAAAAAAAAGTTGAAATGATTAAAATGAATAAAAAAATAAAATAATACTAAACTGTTAAAATTAATACAATGAATGAAAGCAATCAGTAAGTGCAGCACAGTGCTCAGTGAATAAATGCACAGTCAAACAGATATGTTTTCAGTCTGGATTTAAATGTGGCTACTGTTGGGGCACATCTGACCTCTTCTGGAAGCTGGTGCCAGCTGCGGGTGGCATAATAGCTAAACGCTGTCTCACCTTGTTTTGAGTGAACCCTCTGTATGTCTATCTGACTTGATCCTAATGATCTGAGAGGTCTGTTAGGTTTATATTTAACATGCATATCTGCAATGTATTTAGGTCCCAGGCCATTGAGTGATTTATAAATGAGTAATAGTACTTTAAAATCCAGTGTAAAGACCTGAGGACTGGAGTAATATGCTCAGATTTTTTGGTTCAGGTGAGAGTACTGGCAGTGGCATTCTGAATGAGCTGCAGGTGTCTAATGGTCTTTTTGGGAAGGTCAGTGAGGAGTCAGCGGCAAGGACTGGGGGACTGGTCAGGGTTGAAGGAAAGCTGAATGCAGCAAAATACTAAGATATCCTTAATAAAAACCTGGTCCAGAGCATTCAGGACCTCAGACTGGGCCGAAGGTTCACCTTGCATCAGGACAATGACCTTAAGCACACAGCCAAAACAACGCAAAAGTGACTTAGAGACAACTCTGTGAATGTCCTTGAGTGGCCCAGCCAGAGCCCAGACTTCAACCTAATCGAACATCTCTGGAGAAACCTGAAAATGACTGTCCACCGACGGTCCCCATCCAATCTGACAGAACTCAAGAGAATCTGCTGAGAAGAATGGCAGAAAATCCCCAAATCCAGGTGTGCAAAGCTTGTCGCATCATACCCAAAAAGACTTGAGGCTGTAATCGCTGCCAAAGGTGCTTCAACTAAGTACTGAGTTAAGGGTCTGAATACTTATGCCAATGTGAAATTCCACTTTTTTCTATTTAATACATTTGCAAAGTTATCAAAAATCAGTTTTTTTTGCTTTGTCATTATGAAGTATGGAGTGTAGATTGATGTGAAAAAAATTGTTTTTTAAAGCTTTTTAGCATAAGGCTGCAACATAACAAAATGTGAAAAAAACGAAGGGGTCTGAATAATTACTGAATGCACTGTATATCTGTGAAGTTATAGTATAGTGTGATAATGTGTTTTGCACAGACAGTGTGCTGTGATGAGTGTTCATGTAATCAAACCCTGTTCCTCTGAAACATTTGATAACACTTCTTCTTTCTGTGGTCAAATGCTTCAGTGACTCTAAACATCATCATACTGTACGAGAGGGACAACAGACAGAAAGATTAAGTGCAGCCGAGCGGGTCCAAGGTTTCTCTCTTATTAACAGGGATAATCAGCTCCTGCCAAATCATCAGCCTGCTATGCAAATACACACACACACACACACACACACACACACACACACACACGCATGCACAAACACCTTCAGCACGCTACTTACCAGCCTCACATACAAAGTTCTAGGAGATTTGCATCCAAACCTCACAGCAGAGCGAGCTTCCTGATGAAGTAAACACCACATGCATCATGGTAATGTACTATATTATTTAATGCACTTTAAGTCTATTTAGAGTGTTTTAAATATGTTAAACATTAAGGAATCCAAACAAAGATTGTTATCAGGCATGTGGAGTGTTATTGACATGACATGGAAACTCATACTATATGAATATGTGCTAAAATGTGAAGGCGTTTATTAATAAAAGGGTTTTGAGATGGTTTTGGATGTGAATGGATACTGGTTTGTATATGGTCATTGATGTCAGATTAATTTGGGAGGTAACATATTTATCCTGTAACCAGATATAACCTATAAACTGTCTAATCCGGAAGTTATGTGAGATTTAATTGTCAAATATGTATGTTTATATCTGACAGAGGGAGTAGTTTAGAATTTACATCAAAGCATGATGATTTACTGTGAACTCTCAAAATAAAGTTGCATTGTTCTGTCTTTCGCAACAGAAGCATAGATCTGATAAAAGCCGGAAAATGACAATCTTCAGCTTCCCCTTATATAGCCATTCGAGTTACAACACAATTATGTTTTGTACAGTCAAAACATGTATGCTTCTTTCATTTTGTTTTGTTCTCAAAATGACACTTAAAGGTTAAGTGTGCAATTTTTATATAGTAAAATACTTCCTCATATCCCAGATTAATATGCAAAGTCAACTATAAATAAATCAACTGTAGGCTAATTTCCCCCAGAAGTATAACTGTGACTCAAAATATTGCTCTCCCATTTCCAACAGGACTATCTGTTTGCCGACCAATGAGAGACGGGGCGAGTGTTTAAGAAACCTGTTTGAGAGTCATAATTTTTACAATTCTGTTTAATGGCACTAGTGGCACAGAAATGACACAGTCCACTTTTAATCTAAAAAAAAAAAAAAAAAACAGTATAGAAATGAATGCCCTTACTTCAGACAATCCTGTTTGTATAACCCCAAAACACAACATAGCTTTTCATAATTAAACAGTTTTGCCTGGAGCTTTTTTTGGGAGTCGTGTGATATTTAGAGGCTTTGCATGTGCGTGGTCACAGAACAGAGCAGAAGTGTTTATAAATGACTTAATTGGCGTCAAAGACACATTCAGCTGTTTGAAAAAGGCCACTATGTGTGTCTAACCAAGATAAGCTGTCGCGGTCCTGTTGTTTTGAACGAAGGCAAATTAAATGTGTTAGGGATAATGTTCAGTCGGCCCGGTCATTATAGTAAAATAAACCTCTAAATAAACACCATACAAGACAGGTTGGGTCTTTTATCAACCTGAAAGAGTTTATTTTACAATAATGACCAGCCATATTTGATAATGTGAGGAAAAAAGACAGTGTGGATTAATATGAAAGAGATAAAACTAGAACTGCAGTGATGTAGGAAAGCACTTGTCTGGGACAACAGATAAATATACAGTTTAATGGCCATAATACAGAAATATTTGACCACATAATGCAGCACAATCTAGTATTCCAGAGAGTCATAGAATCAGTCAAACGTTCCATCCCTCCTCACCAAATTTGTTACTTTTTTCCTGGACTCTATACATTTACATGATCTTTAACTCCCTGTTCATGGGAAAGTCGATCAGTGTTGTCCTTGTTAGACTTGGTTGACACTGTACTTCTCCTGTTTCTGCGGGCTTAAGGATGAACAAGGTCTTTTAATCTCAAACATTATAAACAGCAATATAAACAACACCCGCACTCTTTTAGCTACTGTAGAGTGACTGACTAACCCCCTAACACAGGTTCCCTGTGAAATGATCTCTGACAACAAATGCAACGAGTTTGCATCATTTTTCATGAAGAAGATCAATGATATTAGAATGGCGATCAGCTCGTCCTCATGTTGCACTGAGGTCAAACACAGAGATGTTCACGAGTCTTTCATCTGGAGTCCGAGTCAAGTCTTGAGTCTTTCGTCATGAATCCGAGTCGAGTCTCAAGTCACTAAACGTTTCATCTTATTTATATATATATATATATATATATATATATTTGTAAAAAATACTTAAAATGTTTAAATGTATGATCTTTGAAAAATCTGGGATACTACCTGAACTTGTAAAAATTGATTTTATTTATTTAATTTTATTTAATGATTTCACAGACGTAATGAACTTATCCTGTAAATTTTTTTTAAATAAAGGTGCCGCAGTTTTTCTCACGGTCAGTTCAACAAGGCTCAGAACGCGCACACAAGCAATGCAATATGACATATGCAATGCAATTGTAAGGGGGTTCAGTGGAAAGGAGGAGGTGAGAACCGGCTTGACAACTTAAATAATAATTTAATAAACAACTTAAACAAAACACACAACCATAAACACACAGTACAGCTGCCTGTAATGCTCTCTCTCTTGAACTGTCGTCCCCGGCCGCTTTTATCCCTCGCACGCCCCATCAGGCTGATTGGGGACCGGGCGTGCGTCATTCCAGCCCGGCCCCGCCCTCCTCGGCTCTACAGCAATGTAATGCAATATCATTAGGTAGGGCTGGGCGATTTGGCCCAAAAACCCCCCCAAAAAAATCACAATATATCGATATTTATCACAATATATACTGTACATTTCATATCATTAATGGGGGCAGAACTGCTTTCCACATGTTTGTTAGACCTCAAGAATGAATTAAACATAACGTGTTTGTTTACAAGTAAATTCCATAGGGTAAGCTATCTTTAAAGTACACTAAGTTTAGGATTTAATCCTATATATGGTATGTGACCTCTTTTTCATTAAATATTGCCAATTTCATAATCTTCAGCTGATGTTTGACTTTTTCGCTCAGTAGGTGACGGTAACGCACCATAAACTGGATTGCCAACCGGCAATAAACATCACCAGAAGAAACACTTTCTTGCCTGTGACAGCGCTATGGATCATGAAAAAATGTTTAACTAATAGTACAGAAATAAACTGCAATGGTGATGCCAGAGTTGTTGTTCAGTCAACAGCTGTTGTATTGCATTGTCAGTGCTGTCTTGTTTGGTACACAACAATATAAATTAGCCGGATAGCTAGCTAATGGCTAGCGGCTACCGAGCATGATTAGTTTCCATGACAGCAGGGTTGCCCGCTAATACTTCCTAACAGCCTGATTTCATGTCTGTGATTCAGTTAGCTAGTTGTGTGTATTACTTTGCCGAACTGCTTGCGTTTTGAGCGACATGTACCTGTTTCGATTGGCTATTCTAGATGTAGAACATACGCTAAATATTGAAAATTACTCAAAAGTTTATCATCGATATCAAAACTAGTTTTTTAGATAATTATCGATATCGCAAGATGCTAAAATAGGGGACAAATCTCTCTCTCACACACACAAACATGTGTGCGCACACACACTGACGGGGGGGGGGCATATACAGTATACTACAAAAACATTAATAAAAGCGCTAGGTTTAAATTGACGCAACCTCTGGTCAGCGACTTGGCAATCCCAATGAGTTATGTAGCTACACTACCCAATGTTTGCTACAGCAAAATATTAGCTTGCTTTGTGTGTTAATCAATGTGACTAACCTTTGAGAATGTGTTCTTCCTGAAGTTTCTGCTTCTGAGGGCACAACCAAATGTGAGCACAAATAGCACGGCAGGTGCCATCATGTTTAATGGGACTCTTATCACATTTCAGGGTTTACATGGAAATACATCATCGAATTCTATGATATGGTTCAGATCGATCATGACATAGGGAAATGTGAAGCAGATGTTGTAAAACCATACAAAAGTAAACACAAATTATTCTTTTAAGATATAAATAGTTATGGTTAAAAGACTTGTTTTTGAAACATTCACGAGTCCTTTGTGTAGAGTCAAGTCTGAAGTCATTTTAGGTCAAGTCTGGAGTCAAGTCTGAAGTTTATTAAAGTGCGACTCAAGTCTGAGTTTCTAACTCGAGTCCCCATCTCTGGTCAGACAACACCCACCACAGAAACTTCAGAAATTAGTCACTATGTCTGATTTTGAGACAATTGATGACAAAACCCTGCAAGAAACAGTACAGCATCTTAAAACGTCAATCTGCTGTCTTGACACACTCCCCACTCCATTTTTCAAAAATGTGTTAACTATCTGGAAAAAGATCTGTTAGAAGTAATCAATGCCTCACTCCTTTCAGGCATTTTTCCAAAGTCCCTGAAAACCACAGTTGTTAAGTCCTTTCTAAAATAGAGCAACTCTACTGTATATTGAACAACTACAGACCAATTTCAAATCTTCCTTTCATAGGCAAGATCATTGAAAACGTTGTTTTCAATCAGCTTAACAAATTCTTAAACTTGAATAGCTACTTGGACAATTTCTAGTCTGGCTTCCGACCGCATCACAGCACAGAGATGGTGTTCATAAAGATACTTAATGATATTTGGCTAAATACTGATTCAGGCAAAATATCAGTGCAGGTATCACTTGATCTCAGTGCTGCCTTTGACACTGTTGACCACAGTATTCTCATAGACAGACTGCAGAACTGGGTAGGGCTCTCTGGGACGGTCCTCAGCTGGTAAAGATCATATCAAGAAGGGAGGGGTTACTATGTGAACATAGGCAACTGTGAATCTGAGTGGACATCCAAGACGTGTGGAGTCCCACAAGGCTCAATTCTTGCACCACTCCTGTTCAACCTGTATATGCTCCCACTAGGCCAAAATTATGAAAAAGAACCAAATTGTGTACCATAGCTATGCAGATGACACCCAGATTTACCTAGCCCTATCGCCAAATGACTACAGCCCTATAGACTGTCTGTGCCAGAACATTGACAAAATTAACAGTTGGATGCCGAAACTTCCTACAGTTAAACAACGACAAGACAGAGGTCATTGTATTTGGCAACACAGGCAAAATTCCCAAGATGAACACGTACCTTGACTCCAAGGGTCTAAAGACAAAAAATCAAGTAAGGAATCCTTGGTGTCATTTTGGAATCATAGCTTAGTTCCAGTAGTCACATCAAAGCAATAACAAAATCAGCCTACTATCATCTCAATTCGATGATTCGAGAATTCGATGTTTTGTATCCAGTCAAGACTTAGAGAAACTTGTTCATGCGTTCATCACCAGTAGGGTGGACTACTGCAATGGACTCCTCACTGACCTTCCCAAAAAGACCATTAGACATCTGCAGCTCATTCAGAATGCCGCTGCCCGTATTCTCACCAGAACCAAAACATCTGAGCATATTACTCCAGTCCTTAGGTCTTTACACTGGATTTTAAAGTACTATTACTCGTTTATAAATCACTCAATGGCCTGGGACCTAAATACATTGCAGACATGCATGTTAAATATAAACCTAACAGACCTCTCAGATCATTAGGATCAAGTCAGTTAGACATACAGAGCGTTCACTCAAAACAAGGTGAGACAGCGTTTAGCTATTATGCCACCCGCAGCTGGCACCAGCTTCCAGAAGAGGTCAGATGTGCCCCAACAGTAGCCACATTTAAATCCAGACTGAAAACACTTTAACTGTGCATTTATTCACTGAGCACTGTGCTGCACTTACTGATTGCATTGCATCATTATTTCTGTATTCGTTTTCTTTTTGATTCATTTTAATCATTTTTACTTTGTTAAATTTATTGTATTACTTTTATTCTTATTTCATGTTGTTAACTGGTTTTAAAATGTATTTTATCTTGTATTTTCTTTATCATTTCTATGTAAAGCACTTTGAATTGCCATTGTGTATGATATATAAATAAACTTGCCTTAATTACAAAATTGCTCACACATATGTTTTTGTCCATAGATATATTCTAATTGTTTTTTATCTGATGTCTTGCTAAGTCAAGCACCACTATTACCATTGCTCATATTTATGGTTAGTAGCAATGCGTTAACAACCACTCAGAACACCCAGCGACCACAAAGCAACGCACTAACTACTTAAAACACCCTAGCAACCACATACTGTTGCACACTTTTGAATCGCAGTGGCGATTTGTATGCAGACAAGCACCTTTTACATTTTCTTAAAGAAAATGTAAAAATCTAGTCTCTGCTCACACGTGTGCATGTGTTTTCTCATCACATGATTATGTTTCTGTATCTCTAGAGTTTCTTTGGGAAGCTGAAACCATCTATACTGTAAGTACTGAAGCTTTTGTATTTCCTCCTCATATAAATATTCCTCTTTCTCTCATTGCAGTGTAATTGACCCCTAATTTCTCTTTCCTGGTACAGACACAGCGGCCCACCCGCCCCACCAAGGAGAACAGGTACTGTATAGCTATAAACACAAGTAAACAACATTTGTGGTTGTTCACAAATAAACATTCTCTCATTATTTACTCATTTACTTAATGAGTGAACTCTGGTGCTTTTTTCTAGTTCCAGTTGTTTATATTTCGCTAAAACAAATTAATAAGGCACTGTATAGCAGATGCTTTCAGTATAAGGAAGAGTGAAATATTATATTGATTACATGTACCTGTCAATTAAGTTTTGTGTGACGTGATTCCAACTCTTGTGTTAAACATATTAGATAACAGTGCTGAATACGGCTGGCCAGAAGAGGAATTTGTAAGTATTGTGCACAAAGATTTCTCCATCACACACACACACACACACACACACACACACAGGCTATATAGTGTGGGAACAGGATTGTTTATCTTACTTCCTGTTATGTGTCACCAGTGTATTTAATGTATCACTTCCCTCCAGATGTGTAAATAACTGCTAATCTTCATAAAACACTTTCATGACATCATCATA
The DNA here is from genome assembly GCF_019703515.2 of Myxocyprinus asiaticus. NCBI lineage: Eukaryota > Metazoa > Chordata > Actinopteri > Cypriniformes > Catostomidae > Myxocyprinus > Myxocyprinus asiaticus. The sequence continues at coordinate 2,442,345 of NC_059367.1, read as the reverse complement.
CTGATGCATCTGCTGTCAGTTAATCTTGATTGCTGTGATGTCACATTCTCCTTCTGTAATCCTGGTCAACATTTGGCGAGCAAAAGTTTTGTTGGCCTGTGTCTCTGAGATGTGTAGGGGTTTAATGTCCTGTTATCCCCAAATTGTCCCCAAAATATCTTGATGGTTTCATGTACTTTCTGGGCGTCTTTAGGATGATGAAGATACATATGAAGCCCCACCATGTGAACGTCCCACCATTAAGGTGCAACCTCACCAAGTTGAGGAAAACGTTTACTTGGGTAATGATGCCTGTCTCTCTGTCTGTCTGTCTGTCTTTCAGTCAATCAATCTATCTGTCAGTCTGTCAGTCTGTCTGTCCGTCCGTCGTTTGCAGCTTGATCTTATAAATTACGTGACTGTGGTGACATTTTTGCAAAATGTTACAATGTATCTGTTCTGAGGTGAAATGTCCACTGGGTGGCGCTATAAGCGAGTTAAATGTTCTCCCAAACAGATGAGTTTTTTAAGGTTAATGCTCTATTGAGTTTTAAAACTGATCTCCCAACCCTAAACCTTCAACCTAAACCTAACCAATAGTGTCAGAAAAGCAAATGTGAGATGAAAAACACAACCACGTCATTTTGTGGTGCTTCTATGACACTTTGGGTTCACGTGTCGACTTGTGCGCTCTTCAAGACTCGTACCAGGTCACGAGTGCAACACCTTATCAGTCGAGCTTCTGCGCAATTTGATCACACTCGAACAAGCTTGTAAATATAGTTGGTGATGAAACGCAAACGTTAAATAAGTCATGCGCTATAGTAAAAGTGTTTAGGTGTCATTAGATAGCTTTGTGTGAGGAATAGAGTGAAAAGTAAGTGTTTATGAACTGATAATCAGCCGTTTTACTCGTGATTCGTGTGAAAGTGAATAAAAGTCATTGTTGTTGTAGCGCCTGTAGTGTTCATTTCATTAGGAAACCAAGCCACGTACAAATCATTTAGCAAAAATGTAGATATAGTAATGTGATTCTATGTGCATTTTTGATTAGTTGGTGTTTGTAATATAGCTGTTACTTGTTGTCTGAAACATGTGTAGGTTACCAAGACAGAACACCAAACCCTGTTGTTCCCAAAAGACAAGCAGCACCACCACCACGACCAGCCAAGATCCCCCCAGTAGGCAAAAGCACAGTAACCCATCTACCATATACATCTTTGCATTTAAATGATATCTGTGTTTCAGTCTTTACTATGAGATTTAACACAAGAGGCATTGCTTTGTACCAGGTTTTGCATTATTACCATTTCATTCTGTAATCACAAATATTTTATTCTATTGACAGCCATGGTTTTTATTTGGGAGTCCTTGGTATCAAACATATTTAAATGCTAGTGCCAAAGTTAAACAGAGAGAATATAAGCTAAATTCTGTCTTTCTGTCTTCTAGAAACCAGATCTGTCACATGACCCCGAGGAGTTTTACATCGACCCCAATGATGGCAAACGTGAGCATCTCTCTGAACTCCTGATCTGATCTGTGTTCAGTCTGCACCTGTCTGACTTTACACTCTCATATCCTTCTGCGCTGCTTAGTCGAAGAGTCATGTTTACTTTTACAAGTTTTGCAGTCACCTCTCAATTTGACTCAACCGAAACCTCTTGATGAACTCTTAAAACAAAGAGAAACTGCAAGCACAAATAGATAAACTACAACTTGTACAAAATGCTTACAACCTTACGGCTCTTTTAGCTCATATGCGTTGGCTGCACTTCAAGTAGAGGATTCTTTTATTGATCTTAAATGCGATAAATGGCATATAACACCCTCTGACTTTCAAAATATATTCCAAATTGTTGTTTGCAGTCTGCAAGTGCTGACCTTTTAACAATTAGACAGGATCAAACCATCCACATTTTTAAAAAAGCATTTAATGTTTTTTGTAAATATTTTGGTAGGCTATATACAGTATATAAGTGTGAATATAACATTTATATTTTTGTGTAAATGAGTGATTTACTTTATATGATTATTTTTTTATTAATGTTTTAAAGAAAATAATTTTTTGAAATACTTTTATTTATTTTACATTATGCATAATTTCAGATATGTGAAGCATTTTGAGCTGCACTTGATAATACATCATAAAATGTATTATTATCATTATTATTATTGACATGCATATTAAATGTAATTCAAAGAATGTATGGTTTAGTCTATAAAGAACCTCTCAAAATCTCTATCTCTCTGTGTCTAGCGCCTGAGGTCATACGCAAAGATAAACCTGGTAAGAAAGCGCCACCTAAGAGACCCCCGATGAGACCACCACTGGTCCCTCAACATGATGAAGGTCATTTTAAAACTATATGCATCAAACACTCAGTTTATATTATTAGGTCTTAGTAGTTGATGAGAACGTTATTTTTTTGTACTCTCTTTACTTCTAGATGTTTACTTGGATCCAAATGAAGGGCAGGTAAGCATAAAGTTAATTTTGTTAATATTAGTAAATTACACTCTGGTGCATTTTTGGGGCTGCTGTCCGCAATTTTTCACACTCAAATGTAAAAGCTCACCATTCACACATACTGTGGACGAACTGCAAAAAAATGGTCTCATTTTTCAGAGAACCCCCCAAATAAAAAAAGACTCAAATTATTCATAAATAATACTGTATATGTTTATAATCTTATGATAAACAGAATTGTAAAAAATGTTTTTGTTCTAACTTTGTAAACATGTAATTCTGGTTCTGTTCACTCTACCTCACTTTGAAAAGTCTAATTTTATTCCACTAGATGGCAGCAAGCACTAGACAATCAGTTTTTTTTCCTCTATCACATTCCATCACAATATACAGATCTGAAATGTAGGTGGCGCTCTAACGCATTTTATCCCTCACAGATGTGCTCGATTTGTTTTTTCTTTTTTTTTCTGATTATTTGTTTAGCATGCTTTTCCTGCTGGACTGCATATTTTGTTCTAGACATATAAGATGTAACATTAGATTATTCAACCAAGCAAGCACACAGACAAGTGAAAAATGACCATATGTTTTTAGAAAACTTCCTAAGGTAAAAGCAGATATAAAGTTTTTGGCTACTTGGGTCTTACAGTGGCAGTTATTGGAGCATAAATGAGACATTTGTATTTGATGACTTACAGAAATCATATTTCACTTTGTGATTCTTTTGAATACTCTTTCGAACTGTGGTATTAGTGCAACACAATAAACTGTACAGTCATGTTCCTGAGAATGAGAGCTTTCATTTGATATATGACTTGTCCATTTATGTGCCATGTGAAGGACTTTTGTTTTCAAATACCTATTTCTAGCCCATTACCTCTAGGGGGCGCTACATTTCAACGCGAATATTTTGAGGCCTTATTTTGTTATTTTAAGTAACACAAATGCAGAAGTTATGATAGTTATCTCTGAAAAGTTCAGATTCTAAACTTTCAAATGATACCTCATATGCCTGACTTAAGTATACGGAGACTTTAACGTTTTAAGCATAAACTTTTTTCGCGATATAGCGCCCTCTTTTGGACCCGCCAGCATAGAGTTTGAGGGATGCATCACGAACAAGCAAGCTGTAAAAAAATTGTTCATTGCTATTCATGTTAGCAAATGTAGTTAACTAATGTTAATGAAGACAAAGTGTTACCGAAAAGACTTGAAACAAATGTTAGACTTTGTTGTCAAATATTACACTTAGAACATCCAGCATATGAGCATTTTAATATTATGTTTTTTTGGGATGATGATACATATCTGGAACCTGTAGCGGGAACTTTCCATTTACTTTTACTGTTTTATACGTTTTCACAGAAAAAAATAATTGATATAATAATAATAATTATTGTTATTTTAATTAATGTAGACTAACCCAAATTCTAGCCTTATAACTTTTTGAAGACAACCCCCATTAAATACTGTTTTTTTTTATTTATTTAGATTATATAATAATAATAATAATGACTAACCTTAACACAAACTCTAACCTTATAATAAAACTTTTTGTAGACATCCCGCAAATTTATTTATTTATTTTTCTTCCGATTTTGATAGCATTTTGGGTCATTTTTCAACAATTTTTCAACAACACATATAAAATAATAATAGCTTTACACCTCCACTTCCACTATTATTGTTTGTTTGTTTGTTGTTGTTGTTGTTGTTGTTGTTGTTAGGATGATGACACACAGTATCTGGAACCTGTAGCGGGAACTTTCCCATTTACTGCTACAGTTTTTAAACAGTATATATTTACAGAAAAATGTCATTAATATAATCTAAATATAATACTTAATTTAATAATACAAACAATAATAATTAATGTAGACTAACCCAAATTCTGGCCTTAGAACATTACTTTTTGAAGCCAACCCCGATTAAATATTATATTATTAAATAATAATAACAATAATAATAATAAGACAAACTCTAAACATATAATAAAACTTTTTGTAGACATGCCGCATTTTTTTTTTTTTTTTTTTTTTTTTTTGCGAGCATTTGGGGTCATTTTTCAATTTTATGAGCAGTTTATGATTATTTTAATATTACTGTTTTTTTGTTTGTTTTTAAGGAGGATGACACGTATCTGGAACCTGTAGCAGGTTTGTGCTCCACCCATATTATAGCTTGAAATGACCTTCTAAATTACAGGTGACAAACATCACATTTGTCATTCAAATGTAACACAGCTGTATTTTTGTATTCAGATTGCTCTCCTCCCCCTCGAAGTCCTGCCCGTATGCCAGTCCTCGAGAAAAGAGGACGAGACCCCCCACCTCCAATGTAAGTGTGTTTTATGTGTGCATTTATTACAGACACACACTTGATTATGCAGATGATTGTTGAATCATTTTTGTTCTCTTGAAGAATGAAGCCACCTGTTCCTCGAGCCAAATCTGTAAGTAGCATTAGCACACAGATGCACATAGTTATGGATTCAAATGAAGATGTTTTTATCAGGAAAGGACTGATTTGTTTGTGGGTTTCCTCAGAGTTCATTTCTGAATGATGACAGCTTGAACAAAGGTAAGTCAGACAACACTTTATCGATTGTTTTATCATTTCAAACATAACAAACGTGCTATCTTCCATTCAAATAAATGACACTTGCTTTGATATTTTGTTATCTAATGCAAAGACATTCAGACCTTTATAAGTGTGACTGAAGTGTGCAAATCCATTTTGGGGTTCCCTGTCTTGTAGTTTTACCACTGGAGGTCAAACGCTCAACACTCTCTGGCCAGTTGCCTCCACTGGTACCTGCCAACAAACCAGTTCTACCCATCATCATGCCCAAAGAACCCAAACCCAGGTATATTTGAAATCCTGGAAATATCATTGAATTTAGAAATGGTGTTTTCCAGGCTTTCTAATAAATTATTTTCCACAACACAAGTGCATCAGATTATAAATTGTATCCCAACAAAAGCAAATAAATCAGCTGTTGTGTCTGCGTGTATCATACACAGTGTTGGGTAAATTGCTCAAAACAGTAATCCACTACAAATTACTTCTGTGAAACTGTAATCAGATTACTGACTTTACCAATTACTTCGAAAAAAGTAATCACATTACTAATTACTTTTAAGTACATTTCTAAAAACACTTTTGATTTATTTTATTTGGTTTCGCCACTTCACTTTTTTGTGAATTTAAATTCTATGCATTAATTTAAACCATGTAGGGCGTTAAACACGTCAAGTGTTCTATATAGTGAGCACAGACTGCATTAAGTGAGACATCCAAAAGATGAGGCGAGAGGACACGACAAGGAAAAACTATTTGTTTGCCAAGCAGATGCTGTGTATCACTGATTTACTGGTACTGAGGTGCATGTTTAGACTCTTATTCAGTCATACTGTAGTGATGAATTTCATTTTCACATGGGTAGAAACATTTTAAAACATGGCAAAAGAAGTGGTAATTTACTAGTCAAAATGAGTATGAACCTTGATTGAAGAATGTCTGGTAAAATGTAATGGTGACTAGATTTTTCTATTTGTATAACATTTTGAGTTGTTCTGCCACTAAGTGACTGCATCAGTTGTAGGATGAGTCCAGCTGTATTTGTAAACAGCATGTATCCACCACAAACACACTGAATGATGTTATGTTGTTGTTTTTTAGTCCTCCACTGCCTCCATCTATGGACAGTTCAGGTGAGAAGATCATGTAATCTATATCGACCAGAATATCTATATCACTGCATCACTAATTTAAACATGTTCTTTAATGTTACAGCGCCCTCTTTTGGAATAAAGTCTGTCACACAAGCTTTTGCCCAGGTAACACTCCACTGCACTGACAGAATCAATTTAATGATGTCATAGATGACTTGCAGGTTTCGTGTCACTGTACTCAAAAACTGATTGGCTGATGGTGTTTATAATGATCAGGAGGCGGGGCTTCAGGACAGAGAGTGGTTTGCTGGAATCTGTGATCGCAAGACTGCAGAGGAAACTGTGCTCAGGTTTAACAAGGTAAACACAGCTGTCTGTAAAGCTTAGAGAGTGTGAATATAATAATAATAATAATAATAATAATAATAATAATAATAATAATAATAATAATAATATATTTAAAGATATGTATGATCAATGTATAGTATTTAGATGTATTATTTATAATTTATTTATATATTTTTTATACAATTTAGGTTTATTAGTAATATATATTATATAAATATTATTTTAGGTTTTTGGATTCTTTTATAATATATTATATAATTATTAATAATATTAATGATTATATATATATATATATATATATATATATATATATATATATATATATATAGTATATATAATTTGTTTATGTATTTATGTATATATTACTTATTTATTATTTATAATACATTTTTGATAATAAATAGTATTAAATAATAATAATAATAATAATAATAATAATAATAATTAATGTAGACTTACCCTAACCCAAACTCTTAATTTATATAATAATAATAATAATAATAATAATAATAATAATGAATGTAGACTAACCCTAACTCAAAGTGTCACCTTATGACATATGTGTGTATTTATATACTATAAATGAATATTTATTATTAATATATTATTAATTTAGTTAATATCTGGTAATATATTATTATGTATTATTAGCAATAAAAATTATCATTATTCTATAAACAGTATATATATATATATATATATATATATATATATATATATATATATATATATATATATATATATATATATATATATAATTTATATTTATTAGTTATTTATATATTTATATTGTTTATTACATATAAACATATTGAATAAAATGTATAATTAAAATATATATATTTATATAAATATATTATTATATAATATATTATTATACTACCTAACAATTAATAATAATAATAATAATAATAATGAATGTAGGCTAAATCTAACCTTATAACCTATGTGTGTGAGCATATATATATATATATATATATATATATATATAATTTATTATTTATATTACTAATTTGATAATATAGTATAAAATAATAATAATTATAATAATAATTAATGTAGACTAACCCTAACCCAAACTATAAATTTATAACATATTTGTGTGTGTTTAGAATATTATACATATTTATTATTTATATATACTGTATGTATATTCAGTGTATATATATATATATATTTTATATATATATATATATATGTGATATATATATAGTATTTTATTTAAATTAAATACGTGAAAATATACAGCATATTATTAAATAATAATAATAATAATAATAATAATAATAATGTAGACTAACCATAACCCTTTTAATAAAATTTTTTGAAGATTTTGCTAACATTTTGGGTAATTTTTCAGCTATTTTTCCCAAACACACCGCATCTGAACAGATAATAACTTTACACTGCATGCCCAATTATTAGGCAAATTGTATTCCTCAGGATTAATTTTATTGTTGAACAAACACAATGCTTTCAGTCAGTCCAAAATGTTATTGAACCTCAAACCTGAATGTTTAACAAAGAAAAAGTGAGTTTTGTCTTTCTCAGGGGAATATATAAGTGTGCACAATTATTAGGCAACTAAATTACAAAAATAATTTCTCCCAACTCAATTGTTTATTCTCAATTTTTAGAGTAAGAGCAACAAATAAGTAACACAAAATGACAATTAAATAACATTTTTGCCCTTTCAAAAATATTCAGTGACCAATATAGCCACCCTTCTTTTCAATAACTGCCATGAGCCTTCCATCCATGGAGTCTGTCAGTTTCTTGATCTGTTCACCATCAACTTTCTCTGAAGCAGAAACCACAGCCTCCCAAATGCTGTTCAAAGAGGTGTATTGTCTTCCCTCACTGTAAATCTCACATTTGAGGATTTAAGTCAGGTGAGGAAGGGGGCCAAGTCATTATTTGGGCATCTTTGAGGCCCTTGCTGGCTAGCCAAGCAGTGGAGTACTTGGATGCATGTGATGGAGCATTGTCCTGCATAAAGATCATGGATGCTGAGGACTCCTTCCTGTACCACTGCTTGAAGAAAGTACTTTCCAGAAACTGGCAGTAGGTTTGAGAGCTGAGTTTCAGTCCATCTTCACTACCTCATCCTTAATGATAGCAGCCCATACCAGTACCCCTCCTCCACCTTGCTGGCACCTGACTCGAAGTGGTGCCCTGTGTCCATTAGTGATCCAGCCATGGGCCCATCCATCTGGTCCATCAAGAGTCACTCTCATCTGTCCATAAAACCTTTGAAAAATCTGTCTTCATGTATTTCTTTGCCCAATCTTGATGCTTCAACTTGTGAATATATTCAGTGGTGGTCGTGTTTCAGCCTTCTTGACCGTGGCCATGTCTCTGAGCACTTGACACCTTGTATTTCTGGACACTCCAGGTAGGTTGCAGTTCTGGAATATGGTGGCATTGGAGGATAATGGGTTCTTCTCAAGTCTTTTGCAGTTAATTTGCGCCTTTTCTTCTCAATGCGTATTTTGCGCCCCAGTTGACTATTCGCAACAAAACGTTTGATTGTCCTGTGGTCACGCCTCAATAGTTTAGCTATTTCAAGAGTGTTGCATCCGTCTGAAAGGTATTTTACAACAGTGGTAATGAAGCTGCCTATTAATTATGCACACCTTGATATAAGGTGATATAAACTTTCGCCACGCCCTCCCTCTTTACACAAATACATACCACCTGAAAATGATTGAATCCAATAAGCATTCAAGTTTATATGGTTTGGAGTTGGAAAATTTGCATGGAAATAATGATAAGATCAGAATACTCACTTGCTTAATAATTGTGCATGCAGTGTACATGTAATATAATTTCATCTTTGTGTCTGTTGACCCTGTCATCACTCAGGACGGCACATTTCTGGTGAGATGCAGTAATTCTCAGAGCGGCCATCAGCCATACACGCTGGTCGTGCTCTTCCATCAGAGTGTTTATAACATCCCTGTACGCTTCCTGGACAACTCGCATCACTACGCTCTGGGCAAAGAGGGCAAGAAGACCGAAGAGGTAAAGGAGGGGAGGAAGATCAGATCTGTGAACATGTGTTCTGTGTAACTTGCAGTATATTAACAAACACACACTGGCCCTGTTCTCGAAACACTCCCCTGCTCGCCGTTCTCTATTCACAGATTTATTGATCAAAATCTAGTACAATAACAGTGAAGTGTTTTTCTGCAACTGTGCAAAACACAATACAAGAAAAAAAAACAATACTAGTGTATATACAGTACATCAGTGCATGAGTATAAGAACTATATAGTGTATATTGTTTATATATATGACACAATATACTGTACATTCTCTTGTAAAAGTATTCAAACAAGTTAAATCCTTCATCAAATACTGATTTATAAATCCTACAATAAAAGCATACTTTGCCTCATGCTCTGTTTTGGGTGGAGGACAACACCGTTCTAGTGTGAATGAGAGGCGTAAACATAACAAATCTAATAATTTTTCCAAAGTAATTTTCTGTTATTTATATGAGTTCAAAGAATACTGTAAATGCAGTGGCGGAGCTAGGGGGTGGCCGTGGCCACCATGAACCGAAGCCTGGCCGCCCCATTGGCCACCCCACTCGCAACTGCCACTTTGGTCAATTTTTGTCTTGGGCACCATTTAGTTTTTAGAGGTGGAACTGTCTCTGTGCAACCGCAACACACAGGAGTCTTAACATGTGCGCACACCAAGGTCGCCGCACCTCTCTGTTCCGGGTGTCACTGTATCACCCCCCGCCCCCGACGATACGGAAATACTGCCTGAAATTTCTGTGCCACTACAGACTGATCGCTGGCCCCTGCCAGGCCACCCCTGTGAAAAACTCCTGGCTCCGCCCCTGTGTAAATGTTGAAAAGCATATTTTTCATATGTCAGAGCAAAATTACGCCATGAAAGTAAATACTCAACATAAGGATAATTCTAATAATCTCTGTCTCTCTCTTTTAGCTGTTTGTCAGTTTGCAGGAGATGATCTCTCACCATATGAAGAACCCCATTTTACTGATCGACCGTAAGAGTCAAGACAAACACACCACCTACCTCTCACACCCCGTCCGACCCTAAAATACATCTCTCTCTCTCTTTCTCTTGTATCAGTCTCTCCAGCCTGATCTTTACACTGATATATATGCTTCAGAAACACTCATTCACTGTTTAAATTATTTATTAGATTAGGTTTGTAATGTCTACAGAAGTTAATAGTGTGCCTTGTGTTAATACATTTCATGTTTGAATTCAGTGACTGTGCAGTAGCTTCATTAGCTTCAGTAAAATCGGCCATAACATCATTTTTACTTGACGACTTAGGGTTTTAGTGTGTGTTTGAATAAAGTCAGCTGTTACACAAGACTTACTGACCAATGTTTTTCTTTTTAACTACTTGACTATTATTACTGTCTAATGCAGGGTTTTTTTTTTGTTGAAGTTTTTAATGTCAAGGATCCCAAAATATGACGATCCCCTTGCAAGGGAACCCTTTCCAAAATATAAAGCTATAGACTTTATACAGGAAATAGTTTACACAGTGTGAGAGTAAAATATTAAGCGTGATATTATTTAGACAACATGTTGTTTGCAATATTAACTAATTGTATTTCGAATTGTACTATGCTAACATAATTTATTTAAATATATTTAGCCTACTTATTAATTTTTTTCTACTCACTATTAGAGTAAAATAACAATAACAATAAAATAAAACTGAACAAAGATGTTTTCAATTCAACTGAAATGTATTAATAGTCTTTAGAAAGCAGAAAGAAACAGTCAGATTCAGCAAATGTTTACTATATATAAAAATAAGGGCATAACAACAGTTTGTAGTAAGAGATAAAATATACATGAAATATGCCTGATGCTGTATTACTGTCATTATTATCTTTGAAGCAATTATATAAAACAATAAAATGCAAATACTTGATGAGTCTTTGATTAATAAATACTATGTTAATATGTATTTACTTAATACATATGTACTTAATATTTTAAGTTAAAAGTTATTCCATATGCCTCCCTATACAGAGATATATGGCCATGAACAGATATAGGCCTATAAAACTATAGTTATATACATATTAAAATTCCACTAACCGATATAGCTACATGAACATGATATATGTGTTTACATACAGTATATTGCGATGTGTCAGATGTTTGAATGAGTTTAATCTGAAAACCATGTAAACATAAAATGGAATCGAAATATTAATTTACAATGGACTTATGCTATAGTACTTCGATATATACCATGGTACTGACATACTCACATTCTATGGTATGTACTGTATGGTACTCCGGTTTACTTATAGGAATAACATACTACAGTACTAACATGGTACCTTTTGTAATTTTTTTGTTTGATACTTTTACAAATATATTATGTGCACATATATATATATATATATATATATATATATATATATATATATATATATATATATATATATATATAAAATAATAATTAATAATAATAATAATAATAATAATAATAATAATAATAATAATGTAGACTAACCCTAACCCAAACTCTACCCTTTTAACATACAGTGTGTGTATATATATATATATAATAATATAAATATTTATTACTTATATATGTATTATTATTAAAATGTGACATTTTATTATTTGTTATTAATAGTAATAATAATTATATAAACAATATATGATTTTTGTTTATTATTTATCTATATATTTTTAAAGATATTACATATAAATATATAGAATAAAATGTCAATATAAAAATAAATAAATACATTATAATTTAGATTAAATAATTAATAATAATAATAATAATAATTATTATAATAATTAACGTAGATGAGCCCTAACCCAAACTCTAACCATATAGCATATTTATATATATATAATATTATAAATATTTATTATTAATACATTTATTATTAATTCTATTTGACAATATATTATTTATTATTAATCATAATAAGGTTTATTATTCAGTATACATATACATACTATTTTTATTTATTATTCATTTATATATTTATATTTTTATAGATATTAAATATATATATATATAATAAAATATAAATATATAACAAATAATATCTAAATACATATGCATTATTTATATTTAATCATAATTAATAATAATAATAATTATAATGTAGACCAACCCTAACTCAAACTCTAACCTTATAACATATGTGTGTGTATATAAAATTATACTGTGTCTGTATATTGTGTGTATATACCATGTTACATATTATATCATATTATATTTGGTACTATGATACATGGTAAATGGAACCTTTTGTAAAAAATAAATAAATAATTGTTTAATGCCTTGGTTGTGTATTTTATTATTATTATTATTATTATTATTATTATTATTATTATTATCATTATGTTGTTGTTGTTCAGTGTGTTGGGTTGGTCTTGCCCTGAGTGATCATATATAAACCCCCAGTATCTCAGGGAGGGAGGAGGGGGTTCTCTGTCACATGTTTTCTCCCCAGCGGAGGGGTACAAATAACCCCAACAGAGGGCCAGACTGCAAACGGATTTCTTCCACTCATTTCTAACACATTCATCTTCTGTGAGAGTGTTATAAGATATAGTGCGCGACAGTAATTAACCTCTGATAAAGCCAACAGGAGTGCGCTCGGCTCTATTTTCCCACGCGGAGGAGTGCGTCCCGGAGCTCAGATAAGTTGCTTAGAGTGAATCTGAGAGAGAGACAGCGAGCAGATACACGATCATTCACGGAATATTCGCGTCTAACGGATCTGCAGTTCAACAGTTCAGAGGAGGAGCACACAAACACACCTAACTCTTCATCTGCGCCCCTCATCTTCCTCCAATCCGTGTTGTCCGGCTCGTAGCTGTGGAGAATGGCCCAGAATTTACCCATCCGCTTCCAGGAGCATCTGCAGGTAAAATCGCAAACACTCACGCGGCAGATTTGCGGGTTTCCCAGCGTCACGTCTCGCGCAGACAAACTGTAAACACGCAACAATGTATCAGCGGCCTCGCCCGCGCGCTGCACTAACACACTGTTACAAGTTACACACTTCATACATAGTTGCATGACACATAAAAGAATACAGTTACATAGTTACAAGACATGGAACTCACAGAATTGGGTGATTTTGGAAAATAATACACAGTTGTATGACATTTAAAATAACAAATAGTTGCAAGACATATGTGAATAGATGCAAAGTTGTATAATGGAAAGGAATACATAGTTGCATGAAATGTTACAAACATAGTCGCATGATTTTGGAAAACAATGCATTGTTGCACAGTTGTTATATAGTTGCATGACATTTAATAGAATACAATTACATTGTTGCATTAAAAGCTACATTGCATGACTTTTAAAATAATTAATAGTTGCAAAACAGAGAATATATTGTTATAAAGTTGTATGGTGAAAATGAAAACAGTTGGCATGAAATGTTACATGCAGAGATGCATGATGTTTGGAAAACAACACATAGTTGCACAGTTGTTATATAGTTGCATGACATTTAATAGAATACAGAGTTAGCCTTCATGACACAGTCAGAACTGGGTGATTTTAGACACTAATACACAGTTACATTGTAGCTTTACAAGGTACACTGCATTACTTTTAAAATAATTAATAGCTGCAAGATACTGAATAAATAGTTACAAAGTTGCAAAGAAAAGGAAAACAGTTGGCATGAAATGTTTCATCCAGAATTACATGCATTTTGGAAAACAACACATATTAGTACGGTTGTTATAGTTGCATGACATTGAAAATAATACAGAGTTACGAGACATGGCACATACATAACTGGTTGAATACACAGTTATATTGTTGCATTGCAAGCAACATTGCTTGAGTTTTAAAATAATATTTGCAAGATGGAGTATGGTGGAAAGGAAAACATAGTTTGCATGAAATGTTACATACTGAGAAAACAATACTGTATATAATTGCACAGTTGATATACTGTATAGTTGCGTGGCATTTAAAAGAATACAGAGTTAAATAGTTACAAGACATGGCACATCCAGAATTGCATGACTTTAGAAAAGAATACACAGTTAGTTACATTGGTGCATTACAAGCTACATTGCATGGCATTAAAATAAATAGTTACAATACATGGGAAAGAATATACTAAGTTGAAGGAAAAGAATATATAGGTACAAAGATGTAAAATAGAAAGCAATACAGAGTTGCATGAAATGTGAAATACACGGTTGCATGAATTTGGTGTACAGTTGCTATACAGTTGCATGATATGTAAAAGAGTACCTCTCTATAGTGAGCTGTGAAATGAAAGCTCATCTGAAGTCACTATAGTGAGTTTTATTGATGATGTAACAGTTAATAATGTTTGGATGACTCTAAATAAAGCAGTCATGTGTGCACTGTAGAGAAACACTGAATTCTAGCCCCTCTTTATGAAAATAACTTAATACTTGCTGTTAATATGGAATGGTTTCACTGTCAAAAGAACCCTAAATAACACTTTCAAAGCTGACATTAAAATGACCACGTCTCTCCTCAAAAGTGAATTAGTAAGATGAACTTGTGTGTGGAATTTTGCTTTGGGAATGCACAGACAGTAAGTTCAGTCATGCAGTATTCTTCTCAGATAAAACAGTCTGCACAGAGCTGCTCTCAAAGCTGGAATATCAACCGTTCTCTGCTGTAAACTCTTTGTGCATTGGAGCAGCCATAGTTTTCCTATAATATTAAGATAAGATAGGAAACGCAGAATATTCCAAGGTTCTGATGACTCATCTTTCCAGTACATCAGATTGATTCTGACTGCATTAGCAGCAACACTAAACTACTGTGTTTGTTGTGCTATTCAAAGGCATGTTGTCTATCGGCTTGCTTCCATCACATTCAACTCATACTGCAAACACTCAGCTCAGCTAAAACATCATTTATTTTGCAGTAGACTCAGTATCGCTGGGGGGGTCATTGACAAATAAGGTTGTCCAAAGTAATAAAAAAGAGAAATCTTAAAAAAAAAAAAAAAGTCTAGTTTAAAACACGTCAAGTTCATAGAAATGTAATCTTTGTGCCCAATTTGGTTTCATACATTTAAAAAAAATATTTCTAGCATTAAAAAAAGAAAAGAAAAGAAAAGATTTAATGACTTGTTAATGTTAAGTGGTGTAGCCATTAAGTAAAAGGTATTAAAATACTTTCCTTGTGCCTAGAATGCATGAGAGTGTGCACAACTTAATCAACTGTAATTCACTAAATTATATATAATTTTTTTTTTTTTTTTTAAATATTCAAACATATTTTTCAAGGTAAAAAAATGTTTTTTATTTTTTTTATTTTTATTTATTTTTTTTATTATTATTATTAATTATTTATTTATTTTTTACAAATGTCATGATTTTTTTAAGTCAAAAATATCAAGAAGTTTTCTCAGGGTTACACCACATGACCTGAACCAAATATGCCTTTTCATAATGTCAAAATATATGATATTTTTTAAAAATCTTCATGCATTTTATTTTTATTTTATATTTTGTCACATGACAACAAAATGTCAACCTACTGTACATTTTGGTTAAACCACATGACTTTGATTTGGTGGACAAAAGCTTTCCAAATATTTTTAATATTTTAAAACAAAATAATAATAATAATTTTATATACAATTATTTATATAATAATAAATAAATAATTTTATTTTTCAAGAATTTCAGCTTTTAATGAATTCCTTTTTAGACTTTGAACTCAACAATTGTTTTGTATGAATTGCATTTTTTTATGTATTTTTGAATAACTAATAATAAAATAATATTTTGTACTTTGGAGCATTCTTATGAACTTCCTGTAATTTATCCAAAGATTTTTAAAACGGATTTTCACGAATCCTATTCTCGATTACCCTAGTCGTCATTACATGAAATATTTCTGGACTGTAACTCATCATCTCCATTAGAATTCATTCCCCTGTGTTAAAATGTGCTGTCTGGGGTTGGTGGATCCGTTGGAAACAATGGCACAGTGTTATTTGTGTGTTAATAGAGACGAGGCCTCACTGCTGTGCCAAACACTAATGAAGTTTCATTCTACACGTCTTTCATACTGACAGACACTCTAATATTCTCTTCCAGTTGAGAGTTAATCCACAGAAGAAATGTGTGTCAGTCCCTCAGTCTGTCCCCGTCTCACCTTTTCACAGGCTGTTTTATTTGTTTTCTCGGTCGTTCACAGAATGCTTTGGATTCCTCTAAACACATCTGGAATTCACTCTTAGTTGATTGAAAGCAGATGCTCGCAGTCTCATTTAGATTTAAAGCTAGTTTAAAGGGATTTGAAATGAGATTTTATCTGATATATTCATGGTGTGTCTCTTAAAGATGCTGTTCTAGGAATCATCATTGTCTCTTTTTGATTTCTCTTTCTCTCTCCTGTTGTATCCGGGTCTCAGACGTGCAGCCGGTGCAGTTAGGTGAAAGAATGCCAAGAATCTGCAGCCGGCAGACTTTGGGCCTCAAGCAGCTCCGAGTTTTGTCTTGTTTCTTTTCTAGATCAACAGTCATTTACTGCTGGATTATACTGATGCAGTTTTACCTCAAATGGAAATAACTGTTCACGGTCTCACGGGTTACTAAATAAATAGACACATAGTTCATTCAACTCTTGCCATAAGAATAATATGTGAAATTAGAAAAGTTCTTCAAGTCAAACTTGAAAATTGGCATGGCTAAGCCTTCTTTGAAAGAAAAAAAAAAAAAAAACATAAATATATATATATATATATATATATATATATATATATATATATATATATATATATGTATAGTATAGATAGATAGATACAAATATATATAGAGATAGACAGACAGACAGACAGACAGACAGATAGATAGATACAAATATATAGATATAGATAGATACATAGATAGATAGAGACAAATAGATAGATAGATAGATAGATAGAAGCAGATAGATAGATAGATAGAGATAGATAGATAGATAGATAGATAGATAGATAGATAGATTCAGATATATAGATAGAAATAGATAGATTCAGATAGATAGAGACAAATAGATAGATAGATAGATTCAGATGGATACAAATAGATAGATAGATAGATAGATGATACAAATAGATAGATAGATAGATCGATACAAATAGATAGATAGATAGATACAGATAGATAGATAGATAGAAACAAATAGATAGATAGACACAAATAGATAGATAGATAAATATATAGGTACAAATAGATAGATAGATACAAATAGATAGATAGACACAAATAGATAGATAGATAGATTCAGATAGATAGATAGATAGAAATAGATAGATACAGATAGATAGTGTTGGGACTCATGTATTCAGATAGAAAACAAAGGCAGGCCTAACACAGTCGTAAAACCTAACTCAGGCCCCCACATACCAAGTCGTAAATCTTACTGATAAAAACCGCGCCAAAATCAAACAAAGGGAGTCCAAAACAGACTACAAATCCCATGAAGCCTTGCTCACTAAAGGATCGAACTCTCAACTCCTATTGGATGAGGCACACAACAGAACGTCCCTCAAACATGACATCATCAGGACTAGAAATATCTCTGAAATGCTTCCGGGATTTGCTTCCAGCAACTTTGTTCGCCGTGTATAGACGTAGCTCATCGCTGCTGTCAGGTGCAACCTCATGGCAACCTCAAGGAAGTAACGTCCGACTTGAAACTGTGGCCATACAATCTCCATCTCGCTGGACGAGTTGAGATTACTCTGTGTTCAACCGAACACTCTAACGGATCCGAAGGAGACCACCGTGCAATCCGCATCTTCACCCGTTTGCCTACAGAAGTGAAGAGATTAAAGATTTCTCTTCCATCTTCAATCAAGTCGACATTTCTGATTTCTCCGCCAGCCCACCGAGAATCAGCAGCCGTGCCCGCCGACAGAGCGAGGAAACGGCCTCCTGTCACCACCCGAGCCTCGAGGAACCGAGTCTGAGTTAAAGGACGGATGAACACACATTCTGCATCCTCATGCGATTCAAGTAAGAGGTTACGTCTGGGCAGAGATAGAATATTATAGTGTGTTATTCTTGTGTTTCAAGGTTTTTGCTTGTACAGTTTACGAACCGCCATGTCCGCTCATTATTAATACTCAGGGTATTAATTATCACGAATATGATTTGCTGTATTGTGGTCCAACCAGATTGGACTGTTGTGCATTTTCGCCATCATGGGTGAAACCGGCAAACTGAGTTTATCCATTAAAGAATCAAAGAACGCGGGACTGTTTACGAGCCGTTCACCGCGTCTCTGAGTGATAAACTAACAGCGGCTTTGGGGCCGTCACTTAATTCTCTCATACTAACCACACACACACACGCGACCCCTCACAAACATTCTGGCACACATTTTTGGCTCGTAGATAGCTTCGTGCTAAAGCTCTGTCCCTAAGCTATCGTACAAGCGGATACACGCGGTAACTGGTAGACGCCATTGACTGGTTTCTCTCCACCCACATTTGCGGCCATATTCCCTGGCCGGAAGTCTCGCGTGACATACTCTCCACGAGAGTCACATCTGCCATTTTGTGCACGTCCCTCCTTACACACACACACACACACACACACACACACACACACTCGCTCTCACAAACACACACCCTCATGTGTTATAGCATTATTTTTATTTCCATATCTAATCATATCACTGATTAGTTTGTAGTTGTAAGTCGGAAGTTTATTGGCTGCATTGTATTAATTATTAATTGATATTACTGTATAAATAAACTTTTGTTTATATTACAAAGAGAAGTGTTTTGGTTTGTTTTGCATACACCTGTGTTATGCTGACGGGATGTCAGTGCTCGGATTCAAGCCTTCATTCATTGTTTTTTTCCCGAAAATCGATATTCTTCGGAAGTCGATTTTCCTAAGAAACAATCTAATATTGAGACTGTTTTAATATTCGGTTATTAGTCCCTGATTTCAGGGTGGTGCCCCGTCAATGTTAATCCTTATTAATATTCTATTGATTTTCGATAATTGATAATTATCTTTGATGATTGTTGAATTTGAATGATCAATAAGCTAGTGTTAACTTTAATTAATGTTTCATCAATGTTAACAATTAACGATTATCTTTGATAATTGTTGATTTAAAGGATTAAAAAAGCTAACATTGATTCTTATCAATGTTCTATTGATTTTAATAATTAATAATTATCTTTGATAATTATTAATTATTGCTAATAACCAAACCCGCTCCTAAACGTAGCACACTACATTTACTGGAGCCCCATATGAGGTTTTAATGAGTTAGATTCAATTAATTAATTTAAATATTAATTAATAACTAAAGAAATAATTATTAATTATTTCTGATAGTAACACTGATCTAAACAACCAGTAAAGCCCTACAATAGATATATAGATACAGATAGATAGATAGATAGATACATACAGATAGATAGATAGAGACAGACAGACAGATAGAGACAGACAGACAGACAGATAGATAGATAGACAGATACATAGATAGATAGATAGATAGATAGATAAATAGATTGACTGATTAAAGGCCTTGCCGATTAAAGGGTTTGTTTACATTTGAATTTTTGACGTTTGGCGTTTGAATTAACGAGCATTCCGTTGGCCCGTTTGAACATTCTGTCCGTGTAAGTCTATGGGTTTTTTCAAATATTTGATCATCCACTGTGTGAAAACCGTAAGTGCGACTAGTTAGAAGAGACATAACACACTATTCCAGAACATTCTGAAGGTCTGTGCCAAGTTTGGTGGATGTAGCTTGAAAGCTCTAAGAGAAGTTAGTGTTTTGATTTTTTGACATTTTGGTCTTGGTTTTGAAATTTTGAAAAAGAAAAAAACAAACCTACGGCAAATTTGTAACAGTCTTTTGGCTTCATTAAGCCAACATAATAATAATAATAAAAGACAAAGTTATATAAACAGTCAACAATTTATTATTAAAAATGATTGGAATAAGCAGTTCCTTCAGCAAATGTAATATAGAACGTGAGGTCACAGATTCAACAGCGACTTTGAATGCAGTCAATCCTATTAGAATTTAGAATTGAAACTTTCCATTTCATAATTTATTCTACTATATGTCATTGTGCTCTTGTGTGATCTCATTTAGGGTTATTTTTGCAGTGTCATTTGTCTCTGCCCTGATTGGCTGGTGATGTTGAGCTGTAACCCAATAAGACTCAGCTAATGAAGTTATGAGCAGGAAGATGGAACATATTCATCAACAACATAAACCCAGTCACATAACAGCGACCTTTCTCATATATGAAATACCGCCTCCACACGCATGTACACACATCTGAAATGTAACAAATCATGTTTGTTATGTACATTGTCTCTCATCTGAAACGTAACGTTTCTCTGAAAATCTTTGCTTTGGTTTCCAGTGAGAGTGAGGTCTGGACGGATTTTCTGGAAACTGGATCTCGATGTTCTTTGACTGGATCTTTGAATCATACTAATGCATTAAAGAGCATAACACTAGATATGATAATGTCAACAGTATAAATAATTAATGTTAGAATGCATACTGCTCTCACGTTGTCTCTTACCTCAATGTCAATTTTAAATTTAGTGTGCTGTATGAACATGACAAAAAAATTTACTTTTCTATTCATCTTTTAGGGACTACTGTATGTTAACAGTCAGTAATAAAACAAGAATTAGGAAGCAAATTACAAGCAATGAAAACAAGAGAACAATGATACAAATTAATAATATGAAATAAAAATGTAACATAAAACTGATTTTATTATTGGTCTTCACTGTATAATTAAAATGCATTAATACTGGCAGCCTGGGTAGCTGGTGCTGGCTACCACCCCTGGAGTCGCGAGTTCGAATCCAGGGTGTGCTGAGTGACTCCAGCCAAGTCTCCTAAACAACCAAATTGGCCCGGTTGCTAGGGAGGGTCGAGTCACATGGGGTAACCTCCTCGTGGTCACTATAATGTGGTTCTCGCTCTCGGTGGGGTGCGTGGTGAGTTGTGCGTGGATGCCGCGGAGAATAGCGTGAAGCCTCCACACGCGCTACATCTCCACGGTAACGCGCTCAACAAGCCACGTGATAAGATACACGGATTGACGGTCTCAGACGCGGAGGCAACTGAGATTCGTCCTCCACCACCCGGATTGAGGCGAGTCACCACGCCACCACGAGGATCTGAAGGGGAGAAAAAAATACAAATAAAAATGCATTAACACTTTTTAAAGCTACTAAAGTGATCCAGCCAAGAGCAGTGAGTGGTTTTCTCATGTTCTTGTTATTGTTGTTTGATTAATATTAATGACATACTAGACAGTGGCAGGTTTATTAGGCTGCATTTACACTGCAAGCCCGATATTTTGATAGAAATCTGCTTTTGTCCCACTGTTTACATTCGATTAGACACAACTGACTGGCCGATTTATACTTTTGTGTCGAACCTACGGCGTAGGCTACGCATAGTTACGGCGGTTACGGTGTAGACTACAGCCTAGCCCAATGTGCACGTCTTCAAAAATGTATCTGCACGTTGCGTCAACGCAGATGACAGCAGCTGTGATTGGTCCGCTGTGTTACCAGAGACCGCCCACCAGCATGACATCTACGGTAGCAGCACATTTTCTCCAAGTTTATTTGATCTATTCATTTGTATCCACTGATCGGTGATTGTGTCGCATTGTGTTTGGACCCGTTTCATTTTTTGTGAGCATCTGCTGTTTTTATATTCTGTTTATATCATGAAAAAGCGACAAAAAGACACATCTGTTTACAGCTTATAAACTCTGTGCTTTTTTTGGGGGTCTTTCACGCTATATACTCTATGTCTGATATATGATTGAAACAATATTTGTCGTAATCTACTCGAGACCTTTCCAATCTGAATGATGTTTGACCGTATGGTGTACAGTAAATAATCATATTTCATAAGTTATGAAAACAAACCACTTCTTCAGCAGATTTAAAAAAGCACCTCTTTAGAGTTATTTTGCTGAAATACATAGTAAAGATTTTATGCTTTAAAATGAAACCCATTGTGTGTTGGTCAAGCAAGCAGTTATTGATTAATTTTAATATTTTTTCAGCACGGAGAGTTGTGAGAAAGTATGCCAGAATACAGTATTTATTTATTATTATTTAAGCGACTCAAATGCAATTATACAGTCTGTGCCTGATTTATTGTCTCTCTGCATTGCAGGCAACATGTATATGTAAGGAGTCGTTGCTGAGATGAGACGGGAGACGTAGGATCTAATTGCAAGCTTTAATGAAGATGATAAAAGAGAAACAAACAAACAAACGTGAACTCAAATAACAACACACAAGAACTGACAAAGGAATGCAAAAACTAGAGGGTGTATATACAAACAAGAGCTAATGAGGGAATGGAAAACAGGTGAGAATGATCGGGAACAGATGGCAGTGATGAAGGCAGAGCATACTGGGAAACATAGTCTGGGGGAAACACTTCAAAATAAGAGTCCTAGGAAACACGAGGGAGACAGACTGTGACAGTATAATAAATAATATGTACCTAAATACCAAATACGTTGTTTTTTTATGAACCAACGCAGAACTATAAATGCAAATCAAAGCGTTGGCCAATACACGGAGCATACGGCATATGTTCGACACAGAAGTATAAACCGGCCTTAATTCCTCACCAAGATGGTAATTTTCATGGAATTTTAAAGTGCATTTTACCATAGGGGGTCTGGGTAGCTCAGTGGTAAAAGACGCTGGCTATCACCCCTGGAGTTCGCTAGTTCACTAGTTCGAATCCCAGGGCGTGCTGAGTGACTCCAGCCAGGTCTCCTAAGCAACCAATTTGGCCCGGTTGCTAGGGAGGGTAGAGTCACATGGGGTAACCTCCTCATGGTCACCATAATGTGGTTTGTTCTCAGTGGGGCACGTGGTAAGGTGAGCATGGATGCCATGGAGAATAACGTGAAGCCTCCACATGCACTATGTCTCCGTGGCAACGTGCTCAACAAGCCACGTGATAAGATGCACATGTTGACGGTCTCGGACACAGAGGCAGCTGAGATTCATCCTCCACCACCCAGATTGAGGCAAATCACTACACCACCACAAGGACTTGGAATTGGGCATTCCAAACTGGGAGAAAAAGGGGGGAAAAAAATGACTTTTTACCACTTAGGTGCTCATCATTGCAACTCTCAGAAATGATCGGGTTCAGAAATTAGGAAATAAAAAGTGATATTGTGAAATCTACCATCTGTCCGTCCTTCCTTCCTTCCTTCTTTCTGTCTGTTTATCCACTGTATCCCTTGCTCTCTTACTGTTTTAATGTGATTACTGAAAGAATATAAACACATCATTTGCAAATACAGAGAGAGAGTGAGAATATTAGTCTTTCCTCTGTGTCTCTGCTTCATTCATCAAATACTGCATCTGGACAGTCAGGAAATTACCTTATCTCCTCTGCCTCTGTGTGTGTGTGTGTGTGTGTGTGTTGGATTTCTTCTTCAGCACTGGTATATTTTTTGCACTTGTTTTGACTAGAAACAAGTTAATAACAAGTGAAAAAAAACATACATTAAGACAAAATACACTCTCTCTCAAAAACCTAAACATCTTATTCAGCATTGCTTTTAAAACACGGTAAAGTAAATGTGTCTTGTTTTTAAAGAGGTCATGACATGAGGAATCAAGTGTTCCATCATCTTTTGGCATATACAGTACAAGGTCATTGTACTATTAAAACATACGGCCAGAACAACTTGTTTTCTACTTCCTCTACATTGTGATGTCACTGTGGTTGACATTTGCGTCAAATAATTTTGCCCCTAAAAACGTTTTTTTCTAAAGTTAGTGTGCTTGTTTACCAAGTGCAGAAAAGTGTCAGTGAAGAGCATGAGATGAAATATGAGACAAAACAACAAAAAATCAAGGGAAATATACATTTTTTTATTGGCATCTCTTCGCCAAATTACACAAAAAGAGTTAAGATGCTAAAATGTTATCTATGAAATTAACTTTATCAAGACAAAAAAGTCGATCATTTTATTTGAAAACCGTAAAAAATGTCATTTCCATCAGCGTGGAAATGACACTGTGGTGGGAATTTTCATGACTTGAATGACATAAATCTCCTGTGATGCATGTACATACACTGTTGGACATTGTTAGTAGACATTAAATAAACTAGTGAGAGTGTGAAAAATGTTTCCACAGTGCTAAAAGTGCCCGAAGTTGAAGAAACATCCATAAATGGCTGAAATTAAGCAAAACCAAGCTAAAGCAACTGTTAAAATGTTAGAACTGCTTGATGAGTTTGTATAAGGGGTTAAAGGTCATTCGTGTCATGTGTGTCTCTTTCGTCCTCCAGCTGCAGACTCTGGGAGTGAATGCGGCCAGCATCGGCTTTAGCTGTTTGACGATGGAGTCCGACCGCTTCATCTGCATCAGAGAGAAGGTGGGCGAACAGAACCAGGTGGTCATCATCGACCTGAGCGACCCCACCAACCCGATCCGACGGCCCATAACAGCAGACAGCGCCATCATGAACCCCGCCAGCAAAGTCATTGCGCTGAAAGGTGCCGATCCGCACAATTTTATTAGGTCTATTTATATATTTTCTGAAATGCTTTTGTAACTACAGACTCTAACTAATAAACGTTTTCTCACTGCTTTCTGCTCTTGTTAAAGATGGTAAGTTTGTCCATAACTCGCTTTTCTGGAATGATGCCTGTCAATCATTGTGGTTTGATCAATGTGTGAGAACATACATATACTCTGTCTCATATGTATGTGAAAACCATGTGTCTTTTAACATATAAGCAGGCCAGGTCTAATGACTGTGATTCCTCAGATGAGTTCTTTGTTTCTGTGTTTGTACACTCAGTTGATATGATGCCGTATTTTAGGATATTAAAATTCATATTAAGGCTGTTTGTAAAGAGATCTGAGGCCAGACTTTACATTCAGGAATGACAATATGCACCAAGGTTACACAGGAAAAAACTAATACAGAAACTGAATAAAAATTCAAAGTAGTAATTTTCATAAGATAAAAATTAACCCCTTAAACTCTGGTGAATTTTTGGGCTGCCGCCCACAATTTTTGACACTCAAATTTAAAAGCTCACCATTCACACATACTGTGGAGTACTTGCAAAATAAATTGGTCTCATTTTTTCAGAAATCCTCCCAAATAAAAAAAGACTCAAATTATTCATAAATAATATTGTATGTGTTTATAATCTTATGATAAACAGAAAGTGTTTTAGAGAAAAAAAGATTTTTACAATCACAATATACAGATCTGAAATGTAGGTGGCGCTCTAACACATTTTTAGCCCTCACAGATGTGCTCGTCCATAGACATTCAGTCTAATTTTCAGTTCATGCACCACCATCAATGTTTCATTGAATATCTCGGCCTCTGAGTGGACTAGAAGCTCAATCTAGGTGTCATTAGAAAGCTGAGGTCCTCCCCTTTTTGCGACGATGTATAACATTTTCTCATCAGTAGTCAAAAACATAACTTTGTTTAGCATGCTTTTCCTGCTGGATGGCACATTTTGTTCTGGAAATATAAGGCCATGTCCACACTAATACGTTTTCATTTGAAAACAAATCTTTTTAGTTTTGGCCTTTCGTCCACACTGAGACGGCATTTTTAAAAGCAAAACGGAACGCTTTTCGAAAACGCTGTCACAAGTGGATAAATTTGAAAACACGTTGTTGTGGACAGGGAAGACAATCTAAAAACGATGGCGAATTTGTTGTCATGTGATGCAGTCATGTGATCCATTCAACCCAAAAAAATGAAGATGGCGGTCCACATTGTTGTGGCGTTATTGTGCCTGTTCTTCACTTTCAGAGCATTTTTAAGATAAATGTTACTTTGTACAACCTTCACAATGCATTCCTTCCTAGGTGACACAAAGTTTACTTGGAATTACTTTCTGGTGACGAAACATGAGGACAATTGCGTTTCAGCCCGTACATGGAACGGCAGTTTTTCAGCATGTGCAGTAAGGGGTTTTAAGTGTTTTCATACATTTTAGTGCGGATGAGCAACTTTTGGAAAATGCTTGAAAATGGCAGTGTGAGTGGGGGGCCTGGGTAGCACAGCGAATATTGACGCTGACTACCACCCTTGAAGTCACGAGTTCGAATCCAGGGTGTGCTGAGTGACTCCAGCCAGGTCTCCTAACAACCAAATTGGCTCAGTTGCTAGGGAGGGTAGAGTCACATGGGGTAACCTCCTCATGGTCGCTATAATGTGGTTATCGCTCTCAATGGGGCACGTGGTAAGTTGTGCTAGGTCGTGGAGAGTAGCATGAGCCTCCACATGCTGTGAGTCTCCGCGATGTCATGCACAACAAGCCACATGATAAGATGCTCGGATTGATGGTCTCAGATGCGGAGGAAACTGAGACTTGTCCTCCACCACCCGGATTGAGGTGAGTAACTGCGCCACCACGAGGACCTACTAAGTAGTGGGAATTGGGCATTCCAAATTGGGAGAATAAGGGATAGAAAAAAAAGAAAAAGAAAATGGCAGTGTGGACAGAGAGCGTTTTGAAAACTAAAATGCCATTTTCAAATCTGGATTAATGTGGACATGGCCTAAGATATAACATTAGATTATTCAGCCAAGCAAGCTCACAGACAAGTAAAAAATGGCAAATTTTCTAGAAAACTCCCTAAGGTAAAAGCAGATATAAAGTTTTTGGCTTTCAGCAGAAGTGATCGGCAAAATCTTTCGAACTGTGGCATTAGTGCAACAAAATAAACTGGACAGTCACATTCCTGAGAATGAGAGCTTTCATTTGATATATGATATGTCAATTTAGGTGCTATGTGAAAATCTTTTATTTTCATATAAAAAGTTCCCTCTAGGGGGCGCTAAATTTCAACGTGAATATTTTGAGGCCTTATTTTGTTATTTTAAGTAACATAAATGCAGAAGTGATGGTTATCTCTGAGAAGTTCAGATTCTAAGCTTTTTTTATTTTTAATTATAATTTTTTATTTTTTATTTTATCCCCTTTTTTCTCCCAATTTTGGAATGCCCAATGCCCACTACTACGATTAATGCACTATTAAGCAAACTGAAACCAAACTGATCTGATACACACGACTGGCTCTTTAAATGGCTAGAGTGTCAGTCTTATTATTACTCATCATGAAAATAGTTTCCTCATCTTATTCTGTGGAATAGCTGCATTTCACAAGAATGTTGGTTAGATATGGCCTGTATGTTTGATAAAGCTCTCACATTCCAGTCCATCCAGCTATCTCGATTCGCCCCTTCTTAAGTCGCCCATCACATTCTCACCACAAACTCATTTGACATGCAAAGCTTTATTAGCATTGGTGTTTACGATCTGTGTTTCTGGTGTAATCGATAAGCAGTATCATTATTACTGTCCCATTTGTGTTTGTGATGAACAAAGGCAAAATTTAGACATTTAATATCAGATATAATCGTCAATTAATGCAGGAAATAATTTTTCATATTCAGTAACGATTTTGTGATGGGAAACATTGCTTTCGACTCTATTTACTTTCTTAATAGATGTTTCTGGTCTTATTGTGAACAATTAATAAATGCACATTATTCCAAAGAAATAATAAAGTCTAAATAATCCTTCATTTCCTTTTCAGCTGACGTCAACTAATAAATAAAATTAAATTAAATAATTTCTCATTGAATATCCTGTTTCGGCCTCCCAGCCTTT
This sequence comes from Myxocyprinus asiaticus, assembly GCF_019703515.2. Classification (NCBI taxonomy): domain Eukaryota; kingdom Metazoa; phylum Chordata; class Actinopteri; order Cypriniformes; family Catostomidae; genus Myxocyprinus; species Myxocyprinus asiaticus. Next base: position 2,414,161 of record NC_059367.1, on the reverse strand, counting down.
TTGGTTTATAAATAAGCTTGCATTTTGAAATGAGCAGTTTTATTTTTTCCTTTATATATTTATGTCATAACTTACACCTTTAAATGTACATTTAAAAGTGTTTCTTTAATCTGAAATATGTCAAACTTTGAAAGTAAATGGTTTGTTAACGCCCTTTCATGTTGACTTTTAAAGTAAAGCATTACTCCTGATAAAGAGTAAATAATTATGTTACATTGTTGTTTTTTATGGAAAGTAAGTAACAAGATAGATACTTTTGTGCTATAAGCTATTTCTCTAGAGATGGAAAAACGAAAGAAATAACACGTTTATAAATAATATAAAAATAATATTATTTTAGTAATATTACTTCTGAAGTAATCTGAATACATAACATGCATTACATGTAAAAACTGCTGATATGAAGTGGAGTGATTATAGGTCAATATAAAAGGATAATAACGTCTACATGTCAAAGGTCAAATGTCAGAGTCACTTCTCTCTCTCTCTGTCCTCACAGCGGCTCGGACGCTCCAGATCTTCAACATGGAGATGAGGAGTAAAGTTAAAGCTCACACCATGACAGATGAAGTGTTGTTCTGGAAGTGGATCTCTGTGAACACGATCGCCCTGGTTACTGACACTGCCGTTTACCATTGGAGCATGGAGGGAGACTCTCAGCCAATCAAAATGTTTGATCGCCATGCCAGTTTGGCAGGATGTCAGATTATCAACTACAGAACAGACGAACAGCAGAAATGGCTGCTACTCATAGGAATATCAGCACAGGTGTGTGTATGTTGGTAATACTTCATCTTTTAGTAACTCACAATTTCACTTTGAAGTAAGGACGCACAATATCGGTATGGCCACACAGAATCTGCACACTTTGGCACAATTGTGGGTGAAAATTTGCATAATTCTGCAGAATGGATGTAAAATGGTAAAACATTCGCATAATTCTGTAGTTGAAAATTCTGTGCAGGTGTATATATCGGTGACTGCATGGGTCAATATTAGTGATTTTTTTTTCATTATCAAAGTTGTTGATATTGGGAGGCCGATAATATGAGGCCTAATTTCTTTCTATGTTCTAATATTGTAATGTGTTTTTGCGGCAGTCCGTGCTATTATTATCTGTGTCTCGCACTGGGGCGCCGACTTAGGCAGCATCTTTCTGGTTTTTTTGTTGTTGTTTTTTTGTATTTTTAAGACGCCTTGTGAGGTTAAAAAGAACTTCAACTGTTAAAACGCGTCTCAAGACACCTGCGTTCGTGGGGACATTCTATAACGCTTAACGTAAAAATGCTTAACGTGGCTTAATGTACTAAGACAGTGAAATTGGAGGACCAAATTCATTATGCACCTTAATGATGATGCTTACTATATACATTCAAGCAGATGAGCCCACAAACACAACGTGCAAAGTTGCACCTTAAGCGTTTTCCTTCCATAGAAAACGTTATTAAGAAAATGCTTAACGTGGCTTAATGTACTAAGACAGTGATATTTTAAGACCATATTCAGTATGCACCTTATTGATGATGCATACTATGTACATTCAAGCAGATGAGCCCATTTTGCACATTGCGTTGAGATTGTGGGCTTATCTGCTTAAAAGCATCATCAACAAGGTGCATACATTTACATTTATGCATTTGGCAGGCACTTTTATCCAAAGCAACTTGCAGTGCATTTATTACAGTGACAATCCCCCCAGAGCAACCTGGAGTTAAGTGCCATGCTCAAGGACACAATGGTGGTGGCTGTGGGGTTTGAACTGGCAACCTTCTGCTTACCAGTTATGTGCTTTATCTCACTATGCCACCACCACTCCATACTGAATTTGGTCCTCCAATTTCACTGTCTTTGTACATTAAGCCACGTTAAGCGTTTTTCACATTAAGCGTTTTAGAATGTCCCCATTCGTGCCGTTTAGGCTTTTTTAACGCAAGGCGACGTTCAGTATCAAAAGCAATTTTTATGTCCAGCTGCACTGTTTTTCAATTGTTTTCCTTTGTAAACACGCTGGACGGATATCTTTGACCATTGCGGTGCTTCTGTTGTTTTTTTTATTCAGTGTCTAGTGCAAAAGCTTTGCATTTTTTACATGCCATGTTAGGTTAAAAAGAACTTCAACTTTTACAAACACATCTCGAGATTACATTGCATTGCATTTGTCTATCTATTTTTAGTGCAAGGATGCATTCGGCATTTTTGCATCCATCCATGCTGTTTTTTAATTGTTTTATTATTTAAACATGCACTAGACGAACGGCTTTGACTGTTACACCGCATCTTGCAGTTTTTTTCAGCATCTCGCGTAGGAACACCACGTTTTTTAGACGCCATGTCAAGTAAAAAACATGTCTGGAGACACCGTCATTTGTGGTGCTGCTTCTAGCTTTTTTAGCGCAAGGACACATTCTTGACCAAACGCATTGTTGTAACCATCTGTGCTATTTTTCAATTGTTTTTCTGTGTAAACATGCACTAGATGGGCATCTTTGACCGTATTGATGCATCTCACTTATTTTCAGTGTCTTGCACAGTAGCGCTGCGTTTTTTAGACACTGTATCAATTTGCAAAGTACTTCAACTGTTAAAGGAATATTCTCTCAGTCTACAGCATTTGTGGCATAATGTTGATTATGACAAAAAATGTATTTCGACTCGACCCTGTTACAGTGAGACACTTACAGTGGAAGTCAATGGGGTCAATCTGTGAACGTTAAAATACTCACTGTTTCAAAAGTATAGACACAAGACATAAACAATATGAGTTTTAACATGATTTTAGGGAGATAAAATTGCTTACTAACCTTTTCTGTTTAAAGTAATTTTAAAGATTAAAACTTTGTTGCCATGACAACGTAACGCTGTAAACCCTAAAATGACCACAAAAATTACGATTTAAACAACTTTACTGCTCAAATAATACATGAGTTTTACCAGAGGAATGAATGAAAGTGCTTTTATAAAATTATAAGCTTCACATTTCTGCCTTTAAAACCTCCAGAAATTGGCCCCTTTCACTTCCATTGTAAGTGCCTCACTGTAACCTTGATTTTTGCTTGTTTTTAAAGAACAGGAGGGACGAGTGTAAATAATTCTTTGTGGTAATCAACATCATGCCACAAATGCTGTCGACTGAGCTTAACTTGTCTTGAACCCGGAATATTCTTTTAAAAACACATATCAAGACGTCTAGCTTTTTTTTTAGCACTACCTCTTACTCTGTATCAGTCTAAAACTGTAAAACTCTGTATTATGACTTATGTGTGTTTTATTATTATTTTCTTAAGCAACAAATTACTGTAGATTTAAAATATCTGGAATCATATCGGCTGTAACAGGGAAATACTTCTTTCAGTGGGTGTCAGTCAGAATTTCCACATAGGTGCATTCCTACTTTAAAGTTGTGGATGCTGGCATCTTTTAAATAGCTATGCATGTATTTGTGTATACGGCTGTGTTGGTAATATCTGAATGTCTCTCTCTCTGGGCCTTGCAGCAAAATCGGGTCATAGGGGCGATGCAGTTGTACTCTGTGGATCGTAAAGTGTCTCAGCCCATCGAGGGTCACGCCGCAGCGTTTGGACTCTATAAACTGGAGGGAAACTTAAACACTTCAACACTCTTCTGTTTTGCTGTCAGGGGCCAGGCTGGAGGCAAGGTACAATTAGTTACACAGCTTTTCATATGGCTTTTGAACAGAGAAAATACATGTTGAGATGGTAAAAGAAAGTCTTGACTCTTTCTCTCTGCCTTTATAAACACTACACTTTTAGCTCCATTGATACAGTATAGATAGTGCTAGTCATTGAATTATTTTGGGTCTGTTTGGATCTGAGCAGCTGAAGTGTGTGTATTTGGTTCCATTTGGATGGAGTATAAAGATGTTTTTGTGTTGTCTGTTGTAGCTTCACATCATTGAGGTGGGGCAACCTCAGACCGGTAACCAGCCGTTCACTAAGAAAGCAGTGGATGTGTTTTTCCCACCTGAAGCACAGACAGACTTCCCTGTGGCCATGCAGGTGACGTTTAACTCGCTATTGTCTGATTATGGAAGAGTTACTCTACTTGACTTAACCTCTTAAACCTAGAGAGGCCCGTTACCAGGCCAAGAGCTGATCACAAAAAAGTGGTATTATTCAACAACCACTTGCTTGATCTGCACAAATTATTTGTCATTTTAAAGCTTTGACTCTTATCTTTACAATGAATATATCTGATTTGACCAATTCTAAAATACTGCTTTTAAATTTGCTAAAAGTTAGAATTGTTCCATTTTCATAATTCGCAAATTTGCGATCACAACAGTAATATTTAGAATCAGTAAAAAGATCACAGCCATGTGCTCTATATGTTTCGAAAGTTGTTAATTTGGAGAATACAACGAGCAAATTTGTTTCACTCAGAGACCAAACTACAGTGAGTATTAGCGTGTGAAATGCACATGTATGATAAACAGATAAACTGAATTTTCGTCATATTTTGGTTTATTACTTTATGAAAAGTAAACATGATATAGAAAATGGCATATAACAAATTACATTTATGCATTTGGAAGACACTTTTATCCAAAGCTACTTACAGTGCACTTATTACAGGGAAAATCCCCCCAGAGCAACCTGGAGTTAAGTGCCTTGCTCAAGAATGGTAGTGGCTGTGGGAATTGAACTGCAACCTTCTGCTTACCAGTTCTGTGATTTAGCCCACACATCACCACCACTCTGTGGTGGCTCCAAATCAAACAAGCCCACACTAAATGTAATATGATGTGTAGATCCTAAAATATTCCTCAAAATGTGTCGTGACGAGCAATGGTAGCTAATTGCTAATTGCATCTCTATAGCGACGGTTTCACTGGGATCGATTCACTGAAACACGATCCTTCGCATCATAGATGTGTTAGATCGCTGTCATCATTGGGTGTCTAGAGAGTGTTAAAAAGAGGCAGTATCCCACGTGGGGTGAACACACCCTCATACACAGACTTTTTTCATATTTCATGTAGTTTTCTATAAAATGAATCCATGCAATTAACCCAACTTTCTTTTTACTTAAAGTTATTAGCATTTATGTTCTATTTGCCTTTTAACTCTTATGTTGTGTTCCGGTCATTTTAACCCTTTTTTCCGTACAATTTTTTTAAAATTACTTAATCCAATTGGAATAAAATCACTTGACTTTGTCCACATATGGTATCTGAAAACACACACAAAATTTGGACCATTTTCTTCAAAAAAAATTATTGGTTTTATTTAACTTTGTTACACTTGTTGTATTCAACCGGCTATTGGAAATGAATGGATTAGACTACAAAATACAGAAATATCAAGTGTTCAGGAGCATCACATTCCTTTAGATGAGCACATATGTGGATGTGTGTTTGCGCACACAAAGTCCTCGGACATGTGCACACACACACACACACACACAAACACACACAATGTGTGTGGAGCGTACTTTTGTGCATCATCTTTCCATGTACACTCTTCGAGGAATATTTCAAGATCTCCTCATCATATTATGTTGTGTTTGGGCTCGTTTGAATCGGGATCATCTGCTGTAAGTTACTATATGTCATTGTCAGTGATATATGTATGTTTCAGGAAGTAATAAGGAAAAACGTGACAAAAACACACTCCTGTTTATTATATTTATGTGTGTTTGTGAGAATTTCACACACTAAAACTCACTGCAGTTTGAGCTCTGACTGAAACAAATCTGCTCATTGCATTCTACAAGTTGAGACCTTTCCAACGATATATAACTCATCTCATCTTTATGTTTTTACCAACTCTGAATATAATTGTTGTGACAACAAATTAGCAAATGATGAGAACGAAACAGTTCTTATTTATCAGCCAATTAAAAAGCATTATTAATGAATTGGTAGGATCAGCTATATGCATTGTAAAGTCCAGATTCTGAACTTTAAAATGACACCTAGTGTGTTCAGATCAAGCAAGTGGTTATTCATTTATTATGTAATTATTATATATTTGTTTAGTTTTCTGTAGGGAGTGGCCCCACACATGAGCTCAGTTCAATGAATCTCTCTATCAATAAAAATATATATATTTTTAAATATCTTCAAAAAAGGAGCACAAAACCTGTCATAATTACTAAAAAAGAAGTTGATCAAAAGAACTAATGCAGTATCTTGGAATAATATATGCAATATTAGAGATTTATAAACAATCTTAGTGGGCCGGTCATTTTTGACCGGAAACACAAAATGTGCTAGCACAAAATGAACACAACAGAAAATGCTAAAAAGGCGATAAAGATCAGATATCAAGTTTTTGGAAGGCAAAAACAGTTGTTATATCACCAGCCCTGTGTTTTTCTCTCTCTCTCTGTTTCAGATCGGTACTAAACATGGTGTTATCTACCTCATCACTAAGTATGGTTATTTTCACATGTATGATCTGGAGTCTGGAGTCTGTATTTACATGAACCGCATCAGCGCTGAAACTATATTCGTCACGGCCGCTCACGAAAGTACATCGGGAATCATCGGAGTCAACAAGAAGGGACAGGTACACACAAGAGGAATATCATATTGAGAAACTCCAGAGGAGACACATGTTAGATTACTGTGGTCTGTTTCTCAGGAGAAACATCTGTGAAGCAGGAGACTTCATTAAACATCTCCATTTATTGTCTTTGGAATAATATTCACAGATGAATTATTCACAATTAGAAAGAAAGTAAACAGAGTTAATTTTGTTGAATGGTGCGTGTACAGGTTCTGTCAGTATGCGTTGAAGAGGAAAACATTGTGAATTACGTGACAAGCGTGCTGCAGAATCCAGAGCTGACTTTGCGGATGGCGTTACGCAGCGATCTTCCTGGAGCTGAAGAGCTTTTCACACACAAGTTCAACACTCTCTTCTCACAGGGAAACTACACCGAGGCGGCTAAAATCGCTGCTTCAGCTCCAAAGGTAATAAACAGCACACCCAAGCAGGAACATGCAGATTGGAAAACCAGCAGTGTGTCTGTCTGCAGTGTGACGCAGTTTTAATGAGATTTAAACACTTTCAGGGGAATCTCACGAAAACAAGTCCAGGTCACATTTTTCCCCTAAATCAAAGAAAGGATACAAAATTGCCCCTTTAAAGGGCCATTAAGATTTTTTGAATTGTGACAATATTTTCATGATAATTAAGCACATTTTCTCCCTAAACTCTCATTACTGTAATGCGTTTGAACAATTTACTTTAATCATTTTTTTTAAAATTCCAATAATTCTCAATGATGATTCTAATTACAGTAACAAAATTACATTGAAGAAAAATATTGTTATACAATGATTTTTTGTTAAAATCAGCATTACATTAAATTAAAGGCAGTACAACAAATACTACCATGCTGTAAAAATGCGAAATTTTTTTATAGGGCTGTCGATTTAATGCATTAATTCAGTGCATTTAATTATATATTAAAAAACTAGGGCTGTCAATCGATTAAAATTTTAATCAAATTAATTACATGGTATTCTGATTTATTAACCAAATCAATTGCAATTAAATGCATACATAAATATTTGCTGAGAAAGCCCCTCAAATAACAATAATTCAATATATAATGATTAAATAATTATAAATAGTATAATAGTTCATTATATAAAATATATATATTTAAAAAAAGAATGCTACAGAAAATTTAAATGCATAACATTATTGTGGCAGAGTTAAGTATTGTAAATACAATACAAAAAGTGGCTCTAGAATCCAATTTATTTGCATATTATTGAACAAATCCAATCATTGGCCTATAGATCACAGCAATCCATTTTGCAACTGAATTCGTCAATCAGTCTGAGATGTATTATTATACTATATTATTATATTATAAGGGCTTGTTTAAGGACGCGTCAATGTACACCTGCGTCAGACGCTTTTGGACCGTCTTGGTTGTGTCGCGTCATAAAATGTACTGTTTTTAGGTTGCTGTGTCAAGTTAAACGAAGTTTGAAACTTAGAAAAATATGTCTTAAAATCCCTGCGTTCAGATTTGCACTCCATCAAGCTGTGTTTGAACACAAGAACACGTTCTCATCTTGTGCTGTCTGCTGTCAGTAAGTGTGGTTTGTTCTGTGTATAAGCTGCGTGTTGCCTATACAGCTGAATTTTCGCTTACTGCCCCCTGGAGAAAACAGGTGGTACTTCAAGCTTAAATTGCTCAGGAGTGTTTCCTATTATGATCCGGGGACATGATTAATTGCTAAAAATAATGTTATGGATTTTAATTTTCGGAATTATTATATTTATAATATATATTGTGTAGTTATAATTATTTAAATATAACTATTTGTTATTTAATCGTTACATATTGAATTATTGTTATATATGGGGCATTTATTAATGTGATTCATTAATTGGCATATTATGGAATTAATTCACTTCAAAATTTTGATCGATTTACAGCCCTACAGTTTAAACAATGCTTATATATTTAGTTTGCATTACAGCAATTGAATGAGATTTTTGCATAACAATGAGATTTGGGGGTTGAAATGTGCTTAATTATCATGAAAATTATGTAACAATACAAAAATATATAGTGGGAAATATGACCCGGCCAAGTTCTTGACAAATTTCATGAGATTTATCCTTTCAAAAAGCAAAACATTTGCAACATTGTCATTTTTGAATTCTCTTTCTCCATGTTTATGATGAAACACTCAGGGCATTTTGCGTACGGCGGAGACCATCCGCAGGTTCCAGTCCGTCCCGGCTCAGGGCGCTCAGCCGTCTCCATTGCTGCAGTATTTCGGCATTTTGTTGGATCGCGGGCAGCTGAATAAACTGGAGTCAGTGGAGCTCAGCAGACCCGTACTACAGCAGGGACGAGCACAACTGGTGGAGAAATGGCTCAAAGAAGAGAAGGTGCAGAAACTGCTGTCTTTAATAGGATTTCCAGCCCCACCAGGAGTTTTTTTATCTTGCCATCACAAGAATTAATACCAGTCCTCACATTATCTGCATTTTTTCCCACATAAACCTCCATAGAAACCAATAACAGAACTCTGGTGCATTTTTAGGCTGCCGCCCAAAATTTTTTACACTATAATTTAAAAGCTCACCATTTACACATATTGTGGACTAATTTCAAAAAATTTGTCTAATTTTTCTGAAATCACCCTAAATCAAAAAAATAGACTTCAATTATTCATAAATAATATTGAATGTGTTTATAATCTTATGATACTTTTTTTTTTAAATAAAAATAAACAGTCTTTCTTTTTGTTGTCCTAACTTTGTAAACATGTATTCTTTTTCTGTTACTGAAAAGTCTAATTTTATTCCACTAGATGGCAGCAAGCACTAGAAAGAATAATTTTTCTCTATCACATTCCATCACAATATACAGATCTGAAATGTAGGTGGCGCTCTAACGTATTTTAGCCCTCATAGATGTGCTCGTCCATAGACATTCAGTCTAATTTTCAGTTCAAGAACCACCATCAATGTTTCATTGAATATCTCGGCCTCTGAGTGGACTAGAAGCTCAATCTAGGTGTCATTAGAAAGCTGAGATCCTCCCCTTTGCGATTATATATAACATTTTATATAACATCAATAGTCGATAACATATTTACTGATGATATTTTTTGCATGCTTTTCCTGCTGGATGGCATATTTAGTTCTGAACATCTAAGATATAACATTGGATTATTCAGCCAAGCAAGCTCACAGACAAGTAAAAAATGACCATATGTTTTTAGAAAACTTCCTAAGGTAAAAGCAGATATAAAGTTTTTGGCTACTTGGGTCTTACAGTGGCAGTTATTGGAGCATAAATGAGACATTTGTATTTGATGACTTACAGAAATCATATTTCACTTTGTGATTTTTTTTTCAAATCTTTCGAACTGTGGTATTAGTGCAACAAAATAAACTGTACAGTCATGTGTGAGAATGAGAGCTTTCATTGGGTATATGACTTGTCCATTTATGTGCTATGTGAAATACTTTTATTTTCATATAAATATTTCTACCCCGTTACCTCTAGGGGGTGCTAATTTTCAACGTGAATTTTCTGAAGCTTTATTTAGTTATTTTAAGTAACAGCTGCAGAAGTGATGATTATCTCTGAAAACTTCAGATTCTAAGCTTTCAAATGATACCTCATATGCCTGACTAAAGTATACGGGGACTTTAACGTTTTAAGTGTAAACTCTTTTTGTATTATAGTGCCCCCTAGAGGTAGACATATTTATATGAAAATAAAAGTCTTTCACATAGCACATAAATGGACAAGTCATATATCAAATGAAAGATCTCATTCTCAGGAATGCGACTGTCCAGTTTATGTTGTTGCTCCAATACCACAGTTCAAAATATTTTCAAAAATCACAAAGTGAAATATGATTTCTGAGTTTAAGGGGTTAAAGATTCATGAAAATCAAATCAAAGGTGATCAAAACACTATTCACAATTAAACACTCTTCCGCTTGAAAGTGAGCAATGGCTGAGACTGATTACGTAATGATTACTTAAGTTTTAACTGCAGAACAAAGGTTTCACACGGTCATGGAACACTTAGAAGTATAAATACATTTTTTACTACACAAAAAATTGGACCACAATTTTGAGGATCGCTGCTGAAAATTCCGTCTTTTTGGGCCACAAAATAAAAGCTGTAAAAACATCTACATCCTGCATCCTTATCCTGGTTGGACAATGTAAGATGGGGCAGTGTTTGATAAACCTGTATGAAAATAGTCATATTTTTGCAATTGGGTTTCATCACGCTTGTGCTGCAGAAATGACATTTTCCCATAATTCTCTCCCCATGATGCCCTACAGTTGGAGTGTTCAGAGGAGTTGGGCGATCTGGTGAAAGCCGCTGACATCACGCTAGCTCTCAGTGTTTATCTCAGAGCAAACGTTCCGGCTAAAGTCATTCAGTGCTTCGCTGAGACCGGACAGTTCCAGAAGATAGTTCTCTATGCTAAAAAGGTACCAGTGTTCCTCAGAAACACATTATCTTTTCTATCTCTCTCCTCTGGTGTATTTTGATTGACTGTGTTGTTGTTTTTGGGGCAGATGGCATATTCTCCAGACTGGCTGATGTTGTTGAGGAGCGTGATGACATCTGGACCAGATCAGGGTATTCAGTTCGCTCAGATGTTGGTTCAGGATGAAGAACCGCTGGTCAAAATCAGCCAGGTAACTAACAAACATGTTCATGGAAGTTTCTGTGTGGCTTTTTTTCATATATATATATATATATTTTATAAATACAGTTGTGCTCAAAAGTTTGCACTGTTTTGACTTGTATACAAGTACCAAAAATAAACAATGAAGGCCAGGTACATTTTCCAAGTCAGTTTTTATGAGACCTTCATATAACAAAAAGATAAAAATCAACCCCTGGGACCCGAATGTACCAGAAGTTGAAGAAACATCAATATAATAATGATATTTACCTACATATACATTTGTGCTCAAAAGTTTGCATACCCTGGCAGAAATTGTGAAATTTTAGCATTGATTTTGAAAATATGACTGATCATGCAATGATTTAAGGATAGTGATCATATGAAGCCCAAATGGCCCTGATCAAAAGTTTACACACCCTTGAATGTTTGGCCTTGTTACAGACACACAAGGTGACACACACAGGTTTAAATGGCAATTAAAGGTTAATTTCCCACACCTGTGGCTTTTTAAATTGCAATTAGTGTCTGTGTATAAATAGTCAATGAGTTTGTTAGCTCTCACGTGGATGCACTGAGCAGGCTAGATACTGAGACATGGGGAGCACAAAAGAACTGTCAAAAGACCTGCGTAACAAGATAATGGAACTTTATAAAGATGGAAAAGGATATAAAAAGATATCCAAAGCCTTGAAAATGCCAGTCAGTACTGTTCAGTCACTTATTAAGAAGTGGAAAATTCGGGGATCTCTTGATACCAAGCCAAGGTCAGGTAGACCAAGAAAGATTTCAGCCACAACTGCCAGAAGAATTGTTTGCGATACAAAGAAAAACCCACAGGTAACCTCAGGAGAAATACAGGCTGCTCTGGAAAAAGACGGTGTGGTTGTTTCAAGGAGCACAATACGACGATACTTGAACAAAAATGAGCTGCATGGTCGAGTTGCCAGAAAGAAGCCTTTACTGCGCCAATGCCACAAAAAAGTCCGGTTACAATATGCCCGACAACACCTTGACACGCCTCACAGCTTCTGGCACACTGTAATTTGGAGTGACGAGACCAAAATAGAGCTTTATGGTCACAACCATAAGTGCTATGTTTGGAGAGGGGTCAACAAGTATTATGCTCCTTGAAACAACCACACCGTCTTTTTCCAGAGCAGCCTGTATTTCTCCTGAGGTTACCTGTGGGTTTTTCTTTGTATCGCAAACAATTATTCGGTAAAACTTTGTATGAAGCCCATATTTATAATGCATGTAAAGGCATTATAATGCATTAATAATGTCACATAATGCACCTTGTAATATGTTATATCTTATAAATAATTGTAACCACAATTATAATACATTATAATATACTTAAGAGTATAATGCATTATAACACAAGCAACATCCAATTTTATCTGTAGGAGTTATAATGTATTATATACTGTATATTTGTAATAAATATAAGAGGTATGCTTTAAGTAAAGTGACAAAAGCAATGTCTATAAACATGCATAAGATATTTACAAGTGGTTATAAGACATTACAAGTCATGCTGGAAGTTATAAATATTACACATGCACAAAATACAAAATAACACACATTTAATATAAATATTGAGATATTACGATAAACACTTGTAAAACTACAAGATTAAAATATATCAGAAACTCTAAATATGTATGTTAATCACACACAATTTTAATGTTTGTGCATCTTATTTGGAGATTTATTTTATAAATAACTTCCATTATAGAAGTTTGACTTGTAATGTATTGTATGTATTGTAATTTAAAGCAGTCAAAGAACACTTATAATATGATCATGTCATAAAGTCTTTAGACTGTTTTGTCAGGGTTCTGCCCTTAGTTTTGGGGTTTTCCCCTTTGTGGCAGAGTCCTGACATGTACGTGTTCCATGTCTGTTATATGTCTTGTGTCTGGATTCAGCCACTTTGGTTGGTTTGGTTTATTTACCCTGTGGCTGAGTCCAGACACTTGTGTTTTGTCTCTTGTTATGTGAATGCACTTGGTTTTGCATTTTCTCATCTTCTTGTGTCTGTCTTGTCATCAGTGATAACCCCGCCCTCTCGTTTGCCTTATTACCTGATTGATTACACTATGTAACACAGTTTTGGTTCCTGCGTAGTAAGTGTTATTTCCTAATTGCTTATGCCTCAAAAGTATAGAAAATGGCTATTATTCCCCACAAACTTTGCTTTTGTGACCAGGATAGTGATATTTTGAAATGTACCTATTTTCCAGAACATTCCAGATAGATTTAGTGCTGAGTAAACTTGGAGTAACTTCTAGAACTTTCCAGTAATATAAATAGTCAGTATAAATACAGGGGCCTTAACCCCACCAGTTCAGTTTAGTTCCAGCTGCCTAAGTGGATACATATCTGCATTTTTCTGAGATGGCATCAAGAGGCTGCAAGTATCCGGCAGACGCATTTTGCTATGTCTGCGGCCAGTTTATCAAGATAAGAGTGAAAAGGTACTCCGTGGAAGCATCTGCTAAGATGTGCGAGGCCTACAAGGCATATTTCGGCATGCCTGTTGGGGATCAAGACAAACCCTGGGCACCTCTTTTCACCTGCGAGCACTGCAAAAAAACTCTGGAAGGTAAGGTTGCTCGGAAATGTATGTTATAAAATGTGTTAATTTTTAATATTGTAAAAGTTTTAAATTTTAAAATGTTTTACAGTTTTCAGTGTTTTTGAAAAAAATATATCATATATGAAAAATCTCTTACACATTAGTCATGGGTGAAATAAATGTATTTTTGTAGGATGGTACAGAGGGGAAAAGAGAGCCATGAAGTTCACTATCCCAAGGATTTGGCGGGAACCCACTGACCACTCAAGCAACTGCTACTTCTGCATGGTGGACCCTTCCAAACGTCGGAATGGCAAGAACGCACCTGCTATCACGTATCCGGACCTTCCTTCATTCATCGCCCCAGTGCCACACTGCCATGAGCTCCCCGTACCCACTCCTCTGGAGAGAGAGCAGCCGTCTTTAGTCAGAGAACGAGGAAGACTTTGTAGATCCAGATTACATTTTCAGAGGTGGAGCTGAGGAGAGAAACCCATACTACCCCAGCCAAAAAGACCTCAACGACTTGATTAGAGATCTTGGTCTCACCAAGTCCAATGCCGAACTTTTGACGTCTAGGCTCAAGCAGTGGAACTTGTTGGATGATTGTTGGATGAACGTGTGCAAGTCGCAGATCAGAGGAAGTGTCACCAACCTTTTTCCAGCTTCTTCACCCGTCAAGATGGGCTCTGCTTCTGCCACAATGTGACCAGTCTGTTGGAGGCAATCGGAATCGCCTGTAACCAGAATGAGTGACGCCTCTTCATTGACAGCTCATCCAGGAGCCTCAAAGCCGTGCTAGTCCATAATGGTAACAAGTACCCGTCTCTTCCCCTGGCTCACTCGGTGCACCTCAAAGAGGATTATAACAGCATCAAGACCTTGCTGGATGCCTTGAAGTATGACGAGTACATTTGGGGGCTGATTCGTGAAAGTGATTTACAGTATAATCGTAAATCTCGAAAAACTACTCACTTCTAAATCTTTTGTGGTCACTTTAGTATAAATACATGTTAATTTGGATTCATTTGTTGTTTTTTTCTGACTTTATGTGAACGAAAAGACACAAATGCACCCGTTTTCTCATTGGAAATAGGTAAATTTCAAAATATCACTGTCCTGGTCACAAAAGCAAAGTTTGTGGGGAATAACAGCCATTTTCTATACATTTGAGGCATAAGCAATTAGGAAATAACACTTACTACCCAGGAACCAAAACAAAATTACAAATTTGTTACACGGTGTTATTCGTTTATTAGTTTCACCTGCCTTCCTGATTTCTGTCCCTTATAATCTCCATTTGTCTGGTGCCAGTTCGTTGTGGGATGTTGCTTGTGTTTTTGTCCCCTGTTGGGTCTCCGTCGGTCGTGTTCCTGTCCAGTTGGATTTCTGTTGGTTCCCCATTCCAGCCCAGCCCGTCATTGTGTTGTCGCCCTGGACTGTGTTTGTTTTTCTCCTTCGGGGTGGTTTTTGTTTGTTTTTGTTATATATTGTTTTTAAATAAAAGCCCTAATCACTACTCTGCATTAGAGTCCTGCCTTTTCCTCAACCCAAACATGACATGTTTACACTATACAGCACTTATAACATTAACTTTATGAACTTCTGCTGCATTAACATTGGATGCTTCGTGTGTTATAATGCATTATACTCTAAAGTATAACTATGAATAGGAGAAGTCTTATAATGTATTATAACTGTAGTTATAATTATTTATGAGAAGTTATAACATGTTATAAGGTGTATTATGAGACATTATGAATTCATTATAATGCATTATACTCTAAAGTTTAACTATGAATAGGAGAAGTCTTATAATGTATTATAACTGTAGTTATAATTATTTATGAGAAGTTATAACATGTTATAAGGTGTATTATGAGACATTATGAATTCATTATAATGCATTATACTCTAAAGTTTAACTATGAATAGGGGAAGTCTTATAATGTATTATAACTGTAGTTATAATTATTTATGAGAAGTTATAACATGTTATAAGGTGTATTATGAGACATTATGAATTCATTATAATGCATTATACTCTAAAGTATAACTATGAATAGGGGAAGTCTTATAATGTATTATAACTGTAGTTATAATTATTTATGAGAAGTTATAACATGTTATAATGTGTATTATGAGACATTTTGAATGCAGTATAATGCATTATAAATATGGGCTTGAAGTGTGTGGCAGACAAGTCTCTCGTTCGTCGGTAAAGGAGGAAACAGGAATTGGACTGACACTCTGGAACATAATAACATGAGGACACACACAGCTCTATGTGTCTCTCTCTCTCTCCAGCACTCCCGACTCCTCCTCTTATTTCTCTCCCACTGATTGGGCCGCTCAGCACCAGGCGCGCACACTCACAGTCAGCCACGCCCTCCTCCTCGTCACAAAGTGTTACCAGAAATTTTTTTGCAGTGCATTGTGAAAATGACACTGTGGTGGGAATTCAATAACAAAAAATGACATAAATCTCCCGTGATGCATGTACATACACTGTTGGACATATATTAGTAAACAAACTAAATAAATTAGTGAGAGTGTGAAAAATTGTTTCCACAGTGTTAAAAGTGCCCGAAACATCAATTTAATGAAAATTACTTTTAAGTTACTAATGTTTGCGTTTGTTTGTGTGTGTTCTTCAGGTGGTGGACGTCTTTATGGAGGGTAATCTCATACAGCAGTGTACTTCATTCCTACTGGACACTCTGAAGAACAACAGGCAGGAGGAGGGGCCTCTACAGACACGCCTCCTGGAGATGAATCTCATTCACGCCCCTCAGGTGAACACTGATTAAACACAATCTTATACTGCGTATACTTTGACATGGTGGTGTGTCATTTAAAGAAATTATCAAAATAATTGATATTGGTCAAACAATCAAAGACTCACTAAAATGTCACAATGAGATCTTTAGCTATGCTCACTCCTTTGGGCATAGTCTCGGTACTGTGTACACTTTACTACATAGTGTTTACATAGTGTGTGTCTGTTCACAGGTAGCAGATGCGATTCTGGGTAATCAGATGTTCACACACTACGACCGCACTCACATCGCTCAACTGTGTGAGAAAGCTGGTTTACTGCAGAGAGCGCTGGAGAATTACACTGACCCCTACGACATCAAACGAGCCATCGTACACACACACCTGCTCAATCCAGAGGTGTGTGTGTGTGTGTGTGTGTGTGTGTATGTGTGTGTGTTTACTCGCTCTCACTTTATGTTGTGTTTTAAATACTGTAAATAGAGGGTTCCCACAGTCATTAAAAACTTGGAAATATTTGCATTTTTTAAAACTGTGATTGTGAAGCACTGGAAAGTCATGAAAATATTTAAATTATGAATATAGATTTATTTATTTATTTTTATTTTATTTGCTTGGCTCTTATATATTGAATGGGTTAGAAATTAGAGTTTGACCGATAGTGGATTTTGCCGATACCGATAACAGATTAATCGGCCGATAGTTCTTACAATCGATTCATAGAATGTTACAACATTTTCTTAGTTGGCACAGACATAGAGGTCAGAGTCCAAAATGAATACAATCCCAGATGTAGTTTATTTTTCAACCAAAATCCCAATAATAATCAGGAAAAAGATGATTGGGTGCATAACACAGGCCTGGCTCCACAGGGGGGCCTTGGTGGGCCTGGCCCACCCAATCATGAACTTGGCCCACCTTGAGAACTACACCTACACCCACCCCTCCAACTGTTCGGCCCACCTGGAGGGTCCTATGGCCCACCTTACATCTTAGAGCTGGAGTCAGGCCTGGCATAACATGAGACTTTCAACACTAAACAAGCCTGAAACACACCAGGGACTCTTATTTTGAAATGAAGTAGACTTGGCTCCATTACATTGCTCTATATTTAATATTTACCATATTAAGCTTTTTATAGCCTATATATTATTATTATTCATAATATGATGTTGGAGACACAATGTATGTGGTGACGAGGGACGTTTCTATATAGTCGTGTTTTTCTTTGCATGCCCTCACTTCGTTTTAAAAAATGTAATTTTCAGAGGAACACGGAAATAAAAAAAACTATTGGCAGATATTAATTCTTTAAACTCTAAAGGTGTTTTTAAAGATTTATTGTTTCAGAGGCATACAAACAAAACTAAAAAAACAAAAAAAAAACAAAGAAGGTCAAGTGTTTGGTACCATTGTAAATAAAACTTTTTAATTTTTTAAATTATATAGATTATGATACATTCTGAGACTCTCAGCCTAAGAAACTACTGGACAATCACAAAACATTTTTAGCCAAAAATGCACTTTTTTTTTTCTTATTTGACAATATAAATTTCTGGTTGTAAATAAGGTGGCTATGAAAAATGACAAAGCAATCAAAAGTTATAGCATTACAAAAATAATTTACCATATTGTCCAAAAACGTCTCCATGTGTCCAGAAGCCTCTCCAACCAAATAAAACATAATAATTGTACATAAGAACTAATTACACATGCAAACACAACAATGACTAAACATATACATAGCATGCATACATTAATGAGTTTCATTCTGTGTCATTTGAGTCATCATTGAGTCTGTGTCATGTATTCGGCGTCATCTCCTGGTGGTCATATGTAACATTGTGCTTCATGTGGATTATCTAATGATCTATACATCCAATTACCTTGTCTGTGGGCTCATTTGAAAGATAATCACCTCCTCTAAGTAATGTTATGTGATAATTTTGTCCATTTTTCATGAAGTTATAAGCGAAAATGCGGCATATAAGCAACACCAACATAATTGTCAAAGACATATACTTAGCTATTACTCGCTATATTTTTATTGATGAGTAAATAGGCTGGTTGTATTCTACTGTTTGAGAGCTTTCCAGCAACATATGACACATGGCTATATGATCAGTGTCATTAAAGTGTCTTTGTTGTTCATTAAACAATCAGTGTCCATGTTTTTACTGATTGCAATAATATGTACAGTCTAACATTTTTATAAATGATCAAAGCGGAACACTTCTGATTTGTTTGCAAATTTCAAAACACTTGTTCAGGTTTGGTCATAATGCCAGCATGCATTGGAAAATAGAGCTTCTCAGCTTTTTCTTTTTTCGCGGGCCCCATCCGGGCTTAAAGGGCTCATCAGTAAAACTGATATATCGGTGTACCTGTACTAGAAATCGCTCTTTATGACTGGTCTAAAAGTGTGGAAACCCTGTAAATAAAGAAAGTAAAAAGAAATAATTGAATTCTGTAAGAGTACACAAAATATACAAATGTTTTCTTTCTTTGTCTCTCTCTCTCTCTCTCTCTCTGTCAGTGGTTGGTGAATTTCTTCGGCTCTCTGTCTGTTGGCGACTCTGTCGAGTGTTTAAGGGCAATGTTAGCAGCTAACCTCAGACAAAACCTGCAGTTGTGCGTTCAGATCGCCTCTAAATACCACGAGAAGCTCGGAACGCAAATACTAGTGGAGCTTTTTGAGTCTTTCAAGAGTTACGAGGGTGAGAAAGTCATAACTGTGTGAGTCTGACACATTAAAGAGGTTTGTAGAGCTGTCTCTTTACCCTCTCTGTCTCTGTTTCTCTCTCTCAGGACTGTTTTATTTTCTGGGCTCCATTGTGAACTTCAGTCAAGACCCTGATGTCCATTTTAAATACATTCAGGCGGCGTGTAAGACGGGCCAGATAAAAGAGGTGGAGCGCATCTGTAGAGAGAGCAACTGCTACAATGCTGAACACGTCAAAAACTTCCTCAAGGTGAAGAATGCAGAAAAACAAATCCTCAGTGAACTGATGTGTAATAAGCAGTACATATGTCTTCAGGTCTTTTTTATTATTTTTATTATTATTATCTCTGTCTTGTTGTTGTATTGTTTTTGCACTGGAAGCTCCTGTCACCAAGAAAAATACCTTGTATGTGTAAGCATACTTGGCAATAAAGCTCATTCTGTTTCTGATATAAGAGACATAAAAGTGCTTTTTGCCATGACTTTTTACACACAATATTACCAAGCTACGGAAGCCCTGAACTGCAAGGTGAAATTGTTTTTTACTATGTGACATTTTTTTTGTGGGTCTTTGTGCCTTCCCGAGTCCTACATTTTTTTGCAAAAATGTTTTTTTCTCTGAAAATATATTTTTTCTCTGGATATTCTTTCTTTGAAAAATTGTTTTTGTCCTCAAGAGGCAACACTAAGCAACACTTTTCTTGGGCAAAAATATTTCTACATAAAAATAACAAAAATCTCTGCATTTATTTTTTCCTCTGGCAAATTTTATTTTCTATCTGAATTTTTTTTTCACTCCTTTGACTTATTTTTTCTCTGAATTTGTTTTTTTTCTTACATTTTTTTCTATCCTTTTTTTTTTTTTTTTTGTCTACAAATGTTTTTGTCTGAATATAATTTGTTTTTTCTCCTCAAGAGGCAACACATTACATTTTTCTCAGGCACAAATGTTTTTTTTTTTTTTCTCTGAACATTTCACTTTCCTCTATAAAAAATTTTCTCAGAATTTTTGTTTTCCTCTGAAATGTTTTTTTCTCAGAATTTTTGTTTTCTGCTCTAGAGGCAACACATGAGAATTTTTTTTCATGCTAGCTAACAATTAGCATGTGGTACCAACCTCGGCCACCAGGTGCCACTATCATTAAGCATGAAAGCTGACAAGGTGACAAAATGTGGTGATGGTCATCAAACAATCAGAAATAACATTGTCACATTTGATAATGAATGCCATATGAAACATATGTAACCTGAGGTATATTAATTTAATTGTGGAATTTCATGTATTAAAAGACTCTCTAACATTCTGGGGTTTTTTTTTTTCTTGATTAAGAATTTCCCAGTTAATTTTTTATTTATTTTTTTTTATTTATTTTTTTAGTGCGGTTCAGGGCTTCCGTACTAAGCACCAATACTAAATACAAATACAAAATCTGGCAGTAATGATAATAATTATTTTTGAACATTCAATACAGTGTGTCTCTTACAGTTTTTGTTCTTTCTTGCTTTGTTGTTCTTTTAATTAACTTTGTATTTGTAAGTACAGTGTATATATGAAGTGCTCTTGTCTGTCGTTGTGCAGGAAGCCAAACTCACAGATCAGCTGCCTCTCATCATCGTGTGCGACCGCTTTGATTTCGTCCATGATCTCGTACTTTATCTGTACCGCAACAGCCTGCAGAAATACATTGAGATCTACATACAGAAGGTAGAATCAAACCATGAGTGATTTAATTATGAATTATCTAAAAAATCATTATTTTATGATGCATGTTTGTGTTTGTGTAGGTAAACCCCAGCCGTCTGCCGGTGGTTGTTGGTGGTCTGTTGGATGTGGACTGCTCTGACGACACAATTAAGACTCTTATTCAGGCAGTACGAGGAGATTTCAGCACAGACCAACTGGTTGAGGAAGTTGAGAAAAGAAACCGGTATAACTGAGGCCCTTCCTCTAAAGACCTAAACATACTCTACACAAGCTTGATGTCGTGTTATTGCATTCCAACAACGCATGATACTTTAACCATTGAATTTTAGAAAAACCATAATAACCTCAAAATTAACCATAGTTACTACAGTCATGGTTACTACAATATTACTATAGTAAAACCATGGTTAACTTCCAAATTAGCCAGTTAGCTTCTGATAGGAAGTGTACTGAATTGGAGGTGTACCTCTGGATGTATTTTAAGGCCTACCTTCAGACTCAGTGCCTCTTTGCTTGACATCATGGGAAAATCAAAAGAAATCAGCCAAGTGGAAATTGTGGACCTCCTCAAGTCTGGTTCATCCTTGGGAGCAATTTCCAAACACCTGAAGGTACCACATTCATCTGTACAAACAATAGTGCGCAAGTATAAACACCATGGGACCACGCAGCCATCATACCGCTCTGGAATGAGATGCATTCTGTCTCCTAGAGATGAATATAGTTTGGAGCAAAAAGTGCAAATCAATCCCAGAACAACAGCAAAGGACCTTGTAAAGATGCTGGAGGAAACAGGTAGACGAGTATCTATATCCACAGTAAAACAGGTCCTAGATTGACATAACCTGAAAGGCTGCTCAGCAAGGAAGAAGCCACTGCTCCAAAACCGCCATAAAAAAGCCAGACTACAGTTTGCAAGTGCACATGGGGACAAAGATCTTACTTTTTGGAGAAATGTCTTCTGGTCTGATGAAACAAAAATGTAATTGTTTGGTCATAATGACCATCGTTATGTTTGGAGGAAAAGGGTGAGGCTTGCAAGCCGAAGAACACCATCCCAACCGTGAAGCATGGGGGTGGCAGCATCATGTTGTGGGGGTGCTTTGCTGCAGGAGGGACTGGTTCACTTCACAAAATAGATGGCATCATGAGGAAGGAAAATTATGTGGAAATATTGAAGCAACATCTCAAGACATCAGCCAGGAAGTTAAAGCTCGGTCGCACATGGGTCTTCCAAATGGATAATGACCCCAAGCATACCTCCAAAGTTGTGGCAAAATGGCTTAAAGACAAAAGTCAAGGTATTGAAGTGGCCATCACAAAGCCCTGACCTCAATCCGATAGAAGGAGGCCTACAAACCTGACTCAGTTACACCAGTTATGTCTGGAGGAATGAGCCAAAATTCCAGCAACTTATTGTGAGAAGCTTGTGGAACGCTACCCAAGAAGTTTGCCAAGTTAAACAATTTAAAGGCAATGCTACCAAATACTAACAAAGTGCATGTAAACTTCTGACCCACTGGGAATGTGATGAAAGAAATAAAAGCTGAAATAAATCATTCTCTCTACTATTATTCTGACATTTCACATTCTTAAAATAAAGTAGTGATCCTAACTGACCTAAGACAGGGAATGTTTTCTACGATTACATGTCAGGAATTGTGAAAAACTGAGTTTAAATGTATTTGGCTGTATGTAAACTTCTGACTTCAACTGTACATGTGGTAGTTATGGTGGTATATACTTACCATACTTACATGTTAATGGTAGGGTCTCATTAGGGGAGGAATCTGGGTATATAAAAGGGGAGCCCAGACTCATCAGTGATGCTTTTTGACAAGCCTGGCAAGCGTGCAACAGTGGTGCCATGAGCTGTTTCAAAGTGGGTATATGTTAGATACTCCTTTGTTTGGATGTATATTTGGATATATATTTTTCAACTTTTCTTTCTTGTTCATATTTCTTTTGTTACTTTGTTTTTGTGTGTGTGTGTGTGTGGACTGTGCACTTTTTTTTTACCTCACGACTGGATTCTGCTACTTCTCTTGACGCACTGTAAATAAATACCACCTTGTACTTACGTGCTTCTGCGGGTTGAGGGATCATTTGCTTTTACGAACAGTAACACATCTCCCAGTAGGTCTTAGCAGATCCAGTTTTGAACCAGTTTTGTGACAGAGGTGGATTCGTGAAAACCTACTGCATCACAGTGTTTGATATAACTCGGCTTCAATACTGCGTTTGTAATACAATGTGACAAAAGCAGCGTTTTATGAAGCTACAGTGCTACTCGTGGATAATTAAGCTTGTTAAAAGCCACATTTAATAGCGGGAAATAGCTGAGATACTGTCATGCTACTGAAACATGTAATTAAGTCAGGAGCATCTCTACTTTTAGTTAAGTACTTCACAAATACTGATATATTGATCTATAAAAGTCTGTCTCTCCTCCTCACTCTCAGACTGAAGCTGCTGTTGTCATGGCTGGAGTCTCGTGTTCAGGAAGGATGTAAAGAACCGGCTACCCATAATGCCCTTGCTAAGATCTACATCGACAGCAACAACAGTCCTGAGCGTTTCCTCCGAGAGAATGCGCACTATGACAGCGCCACAGTGGGGCGCTATTGTGAGAAGAGAGACCCTCACCTGGCATTTGTGGCCTATGAGAGAGGACAGTGTGACCTTGAACTCATACAGGTGCCTTACTGTGACCTTTGACCTGACTTTGTCAATATGATGCATGTAAAATCTTTCCAGCAAAAGATTATAATCCAGCTGTAAATTATGTTCTTTAGATAAATATTTGCTATTATTATTAACTCTTAAGTCTGTGTTTTCTTTTCTGCTGTAGGTGTGCAATGAAAACTCTTTGTTTAAAAGTGAGTCGCGGTATCTGGTAAGACGGAAAGATCCGGATCTTTGGGCGAAAGTTCTAGAGGAGACCAACCCTTTCAGACGCCCCCTGATAGACCAGGCAAGACACCCAGAGAAAACATAACCAAACACACAATATGTTGAAGTATTTATTGTATATACAGTATTGCTGATACGGATTGTATATGTGTGTGCACAGGTGGTTCAGACGGCTCTACCTGAGACACAGGATCCAGAGGATGTGTCAGTGACAGTAAAGGCGTTTATGACGGCAGATCTGCCTAATGAACTCATAGAACTTCTAGAGAAAATAGTTCTGGAGAATTCTATATTCAGTGAACACAGGTCAGTCATTCATGCATTCTCGTAATTAGACAACTTTATTAAGTTTGC
The DNA here is from genome assembly GCF_019703515.2 of Myxocyprinus asiaticus. Classification (NCBI taxonomy): domain Eukaryota; kingdom Metazoa; phylum Chordata; class Actinopteri; order Cypriniformes; family Catostomidae; genus Myxocyprinus; species Myxocyprinus asiaticus. The sequence continues at coordinate 2,389,944 of NC_059367.1, read as the reverse complement.
GGATTACAGATTTTAATAGAATTAATTACATAATGTGGTGATTAATTAATCGCAATTCATCTTTAATCTTAAAATTTGAATCGTTAGACAACTTTATAAAGCTGAAAATATTTGTTTCTTCTATGGCAACACTCATAACGCCAAAACAGATGCATGTGTGGCTTTGTTGTTGATTACAGCAAAATATTTATACACAACATTAATTAATTCACCTCTATATGTTTTTGCAAAATGTTAAACGAGATGCTCCAAAAGTGTCTGTCTGATGCGTGAGTATTTAAACTAACACTTAAAAATAGCGCAAAGTAGGCCAATAATAGGGTTATGTGTAATGATATGAAATTAGAAGATATGTATAGCTTCACGCATAATGTTAGTGTTTCTGCATCACTGTATATTTTTAAATATCATGAGCTGGCTTTGATGAAATGAATTTAAATATAAAACAAAATTCATTTTTAATCATTGTGGAAAAATAAAATACAGTGGTAGGGGAACTTCGCAGTAAAAATAGAAATTAGAAGGTGTGTTGTGATGCTTGCGCTGTAAGCAGCTTGAATATATTGTGAGCGATGTAGTTTTGTCACATTGTGACTGGTGTAGACAAAGTGTCAGAATTTAATTGAATGTTAACTGGGGCCTGGGTAGCTCAGTGGTAAAAGACACTGACTACCACCCCTGGAGTTCGCTAGTTCGAATCCCAGGGTGTGCTGAGTGACTCCAGCCACGTCTCCTAAGCAACCAAATTGGCCCAGTTGCTAGGGAGGGTAGAGTCACATGGGGTAACCTCCTCGTGGTCGCTATGATGTGGTTCACTCTCGGTGGGGTGCGTGGTAAGTTGAGTGTAGTTGCTGCGGTGGATAGTGTGAAGCCTCCACATGCGCTATGTCTCCGTGGTAACGCGCTCAACAAACCACGCGGATTGACGGTCTCAGACGCGGAGGCAACTGGGATTCGTCCTCTGCCACCCGGATTGAGGCGAATCACTACGCCACCATGAGGACTTAAAAAGCACATTGGAAATTGGGCCAATTTCCAATGAAAAGAAAAATAGAATTTAATTGAATGTTGCTGTAGATGTTGAATATATTTGGTGTTAATAAAAAGGATCTTTATGTATCAGAAACCTGCAGAACCTGCTGATATTGACAGCGATAAAAGCGGACCGCACACGAGTTATGGAATACATCAACCGTCTGGACAATTATGACGCTCCTGATATCGCAAACATTGCTATTGGCAACGAACTGTATGAAGAGGCCTTCTCCATCTTTAAGAAGTTTGATGTTAACACCTCGGCCATACAGGTACACAAATTCACAATCATTAACAACCACACCACAGTGGAGTTTGAGTTGTAATGCATCATTAAAGTTATGCCACACCACAAATATGTAAAAAAGATGTTTAAATGAAAAACTAATGAGATCTCTTTAATATCTCAATTGTTTCGCCTAGATTAGTTGGAGGGCAAATGGAGACTTTTGATGGTCTCCTGAGGAAAATACGTATGAGTCTTATCTGGAGTTTCAGAAGAGATCTCAGCAATGTCTCAATTTGTTGTGCTCAGATTTGCCAAGATTCCTGTCTGCAATCAGTATGAACTCAAACATTTCATCAAATTCTTCCAAGTCCAAATGATCTGAGCTATGCTATCCACATTCAGTTTATAGCTCTATACTCTTACTTATGTCAACAATTGACTGAAGTGTGTCTATTTTATTTTTCCTTAGTAATTTGAGAAGGAACATCTGAGACAAAGTTAATACTTAACCCTTAACCACTGTACATTAGAGGTTTACAGTTTACTGTTCGGGTCAAATTTGAAGTAAAAAGACTAAAGTAATGCATTTTAGGGGGATTTTATGGTACTTCTGACCTTATTTACCTCTAAATTACTTGTTCTATTAATTTTCATAAAAAATAAGCATATTTTATGTTATCATCAGTTCTAAAAAATAGTGAAAAGTTCAAAATATCTTACATATTGGGACTATCTGCTGGCATAAAATAACAATTACATGAAATAACAATTAAAACCAGTAGATGGCCTCAGTTCTTCATGCATTGGCTGATCTCTATAACCCAGTTCTAATATAATCATAAGTTATGCATTAGATATATATTTAGACATTATAAAGAAAAAAGCAATTATTTGTCAAATCGTACCATTTTTGTAAACCACTTGTGTTGAAGTGTCAGATTTTGCATTGATGCCTCAATATGCGGTCAAACCTGACCATGGTGTTACAGTCAGATTTGTCTGTGTTACAAAGAAAAGACAAAGTAATTACTTTGTTACCTATCATCTATTTTACAGGGTTCCCACACGTCCTGGAAAACCTGGAATTTTGTAATGCAGTTTTCCAGTCATGGAAAATTAGAAAAATACCTAAATGTCCTGGAAAATAATTTTGTCCTGGAAAATATTTCAGTATAATAAAATGGTTTGACTGTGTTGCTAGCAAGGTTTTTGTTACATGTACAAAAACATGGAACGATTAGGAATCGGAATAGGAGTCAAATACACAAATTCGTATCATTTTGACACTGCTGGTGGCTGCGCATTTTGAAACAACATCAACGGTTAAGGGCACTTACACCCTCGTGATTGATTACAGCAGCAGCCAATCGGGTGCTTGGCAATCGCGGTCCAACCGAGGCAGATTGCTTGATTGGTTACAGCTACAGCCAATCGCGTGCTTGGCTACAGCAGCACCTGCACAGTGAGAAGCGGCACTCGTGAAAGTAACTTCTCAGTCATAAACAAACTGAATGACCTGTACATGTACCGACCGACTGAATGAGAGGGGCATGTTGTTTGTTTACTTCAGCATCGACATGTGAGTCTATCTTGAGAAAAGTGCGGAAGAGCTATTAATGTGTAAAAGTGACTGATGTTTATACATGTTGAGGGGCTTTCACATAACTCGTGTTAGCACTGCCAAACACATTGAAGTTTATGAAGTGACGCGTCAGTGCAACCTCGGCTCCAACTTCACACCAAAGTGTTTTTCACACATGTTTTTGCCTCACAAATAATGTCTTTGAGAGTACAAAGCTACAATAAATATTTTAAAACTGTCCAAAGTTATGTAGAGATATATACGGTATGTCTCATTATTTATTTTAATTCATTATTAACTTATTGTTTCCGAGTATCCTGAGACCCAGTTATTGAACTACAGTAGTTACATTTACAAAAAAAACCCGCTAAGACCTAAACATAAATGCTTGTCATGTGGAGGGCAAAGCACCGCTTGATGCTGGCATTGAGCGGAGCATTGATGCCTCGACTCAGCTCATGTGAAATGTGCTTTACAATGATGAGAGGACATTATTTAAACTCAAAATTAATATTATTAGGCTAATGTTGTCTTTTCTGATAAAAGTCATGCTCAGCAGTTTAAATACTGTAGGAAAATTATCTGCTTTGTTCTGACTGAAGTCAGTAGATTTGACATGCAAATTTGAGTAAAGGAGAAGGTAAAGACGTTATTGATACTCATTAAAATTATTAGACTTTTTGGATGAAAAGTCATGCTCGGCAGTTCACAAACTGAATGGAAATTATAGATATGCTTTGTTCTTATAATGCTTAAACACTATAAAGTCTCTTGGCAGATTTTCATTCTTGAACATCTCAAAATGATTCAACGACTCACTCGTTGCACATAAGACACTTGTTTGTCGCCACCTAGTGGCATCTCCAGAAGTGGTCACTAAACTAGTCAATTAATGAAACTGAACAAATGTATGAAATAGAAGCAAGCCACAACAAAGTACCCTTTATTTCTCCCGCAAATTCTGCACAATTGTGCAGATAATTTGCAATACTTGAATCATTAAAATAGTTTAAGTTGTTGCGTTTAGCTCATCCTTTAAAAACATACATGTCCATGGATCAGCAATAAAACACAGAATGTCATGGAATATGACATGCTGTATTTGGACAAACATTCATGTTTGAATGTACAATTAAGCAAATTAAAATTGTGGTATGTCCTAGTGTGAAAATTAAACTGAAAAAGTTAATTAATAGAGTTAGGAAATAGAAAATATTATTAGCCGGTTTTGAAATTAATGCTGTATACAGGTTCTGATCGAGCACATCGGGCATCTGGACCGGGCGTACGAGTTTGCTGAGCGCTGTGGAGAGGGAGTGGTGTGGAGTCATCTCGCTCAAGCTCAGCTTCAGAAAGGTCTCGTGAAAGAGGCCATCGACTCTTATATCAAAGCTGGAGAACCTTCTGCATACATGGAGGTGGTGGATGCTGCCAGTAGAAACGGTGAGAGCTGCCCTGACCTACAACTGCTTTAAAGGGATAGCTCTCACTTACTCACTCTTGTGTTGTTCCAAACTTGTTTAACTTGCATTCTGTCTTGGAACAGAAAAGATGTTTTATCCATGCACACATTTTTGGCCTCCATTTTTGTCCCAAGACAGAAAAAAAGTAATACTGGGTTGGAACAACATGAGGGTGAGTATTGTGTGAACTATTCCCTTAACTTGGTAAACTGATTGATATTTGCTTGTTGCTCTTTATTGTCATAAAATGGGATTTTGTGGTTATTTTACAGTACTTTTAGCTTCTCATGTACCATTTCTGTGATATTGTGTAAATAGTGAGTGCATGTGTCTGTTTTTATAGGTAACTGGGAAGACCTGGTGAAGTTTCTTCAAATGGCAAGAAAGAAAGCCAGAGAGTCATATGTAGAGACGGAGCTCATCTTTGCTTTGGCCAAAACAAGCCGTCTCACAGAGTTGGAGGACTTTATAAACGGCCCAAATAACGCTCATATACAACAGGTACAGGTTGCAGCTGTCTTGGCTCCAGAAGTATTTTTGGTAACACTTTCTATGAAGCCCATATTTATAATGCACTGTAAAGACATTACAAATGCATCAAACTGCATTCATAATGTCTCATAATGCACCGTATAATAAGTTATAACTACTCATAAATAATTTTAACTACAGTTATAATACATTATAAGACTTCCCATATTCATAGTTAAACTTTAGAGTATAATGCATTATAATGAATTCATAATGTCTCATAATACACCTTAATAACATGTTATAACTTCTCATAAATAATTATAACTACAGTTATAATACATTATAAGACTTCCCTATTCATAGTTGAACTTCAGAGTATAATGCATTATAATTAATTCATAATGTCTCATAAAACACCTTATAACATGTTATAACTCCTCATAAATAATTATAACTACAGTTATAATATATTACAAGACTTCCCCTATTCATAGTTAAACTTTAGAGTATAATGCATTATAATGAATTCATAACATCTCATAATACACCTTATAACATGTTATAACTTCTCATAAATAATTATAACTACAGTTATAATACACTATAAGACTTCCCCTATTCATAGTTAAACTTTAGAGTATAATGCATTATAATGAATTCATAATGTCTCATAATACACCTTATAACATGTTATAACTTCTCATAAATTATTATAACTACAGTTATAATATATTATAAGACTTCCCCTATTCATAGTTATACTTTAGAGTATAATGCATTATACTGCATTCATAACGTCTCATAATACACCTTATAACATGTTATAACTTCTCATAAATAATTATAACTACAGTTATAATACATTATAAGACTTCCCCTATTCATAGTTATACTTTAGAGTATAATGCATTATACTGCATTCATAACGTCTCATAATACACCTTATAACATGTTATAACTTCTCATAAATAATTATAACTACAGTTATAATATATTATAAGACTTCCCCTATTCATAGTTAAACTTTAGAGTATAATGCATTATAATGAATTCATAATGTCTCATAATACACCTTATAACATGTTATAACTTCTCATAAATTATTATAACTACAGTTATAATATATTATAAGACTTCCCCTATTCATAGTTAAACTTTAGAGTATAATGCATTATAATGAATTCATAATGTCTCATAATACACCTTATAACATGTGATAACTTCTCATAAATAATTATAACTACAGTTATAATACACTATAAGACTTCCCCTATTCATAGTTATACTTCAGAGTATAATGCATAATAATGAATTCATAATGTCTCATAATACACCTTATAACATGTTATAACTTCTCATAAATAATTATAACTACAGTTATAATACACTATAAGACTTCCCCTATTCATAGTTATACTTTAGAGTATAATGCATTACAACTACGGCTGAAACGATCAGTCAACGTTATCGACCATGTCGACAGTAAAAAACAAATTGACATAAATTGTAGTTGTCGAATAGTTGTTTGATCTCATTTAACGTAACATGAGATCACATTAAACTCTAATGATGACGCGTGAGAGCAGCACTGCAGTTCACGACTGACTGAGGAGAGGAAGAATTACACAGATCACAGATGCACTCTAAACTTTCACAGCTTCAGGTGATGTAGATCACAAAGGATGAGGGAATTATAATGCAAAAATAGCAAATAAATACAGAAACACACTCATTGTGGAATAAGTGGAGCCGGAGCTCTTTAAAGGAAACACCCCGGCGTTACATTTTAAATGCAGTTATATTTAATACGTTAGAGCATTATTAATGTTCAAATAATAAGGAAGCAGATCATGTAAATAACTACAAACTCAGAAACTGTCTCTGTGCGGTCAGCGCCTCTTCTATGAGTTGTGTGAATGTCCCGATCTGAGGAGGAGAGATTGAAACTGTATCCGGCTGATGCACACTCTGTCATGGGACGCTCATCCCTCGAGCGCACATGATTACTGGACTTTGTATGACGTTAGTTGATAAATTTAAGAAATCCTCACTTTGAAAGTTTTTCACAAGTGTGTAAAACTTTTGCACAGTACTGCATGTGTCACTGTGTGTTTATTAAGCTTTATTAAAAGAGAGAGTTTGTTTGAGTTAAAGATGGATTGAAGTGAACAGAAAGGTGAGAGAGTCTTCACCCCATTATACACCACAACAAAATACGTTTTTGATCTAAAACTCCTTTAAAACAACGTACATTTACTTTAGCAGCTATACTGCAGAAGAAACAATTGTTATCTGAGAATGTTGAATATAATATTAAAAATACAAATATTTAAAATATCTAAAAATCCTTTAAAAAAAGATGCATTGACCTGAGAAGCAGCAGATAAGATGAGAAGCAACATATAAGATATTTAGACTTGCTTTTAGAGAATCTTGAATAGAAGTATATTTAGTCTTTACTGCACTCGCAGAAGTATAACCAAGTGAAAAAATACACTTATATATAAAATGCACTTTTATTTCAGATACATTCTCTTAAAGCAAGTCTAAATATCTTATATGTTGCTTCTCAAGTAAATGTTTCTTGTTTTGAGGATTTTTTTATATTTTAAATGGAAAACAAGACAAAAACACTTGATAAAAATAGGATTTATTGCAGTGAATGTTTTACTGAATTAAACTTAATAAAAAGTATTTTTCACTTTAATTCAGTGAATGTCATGTAGAGGTATTTTTAAAAGATGATTTTGTCCTCTTTATTGTTAAGAAGAAAGTTTAATACAACCGTTTAACTCGGGCACAAGCTGAATAATCGGTTAAGAGCTAACGATTAATCGCCGAATAGTCGATTAATCGTTGTAATAATCACCAGAATAGTCAAATAATCATTCTAATAATCGTTAGATGAGTCAATTATCAAAATAATCATTTTTTTTTGTCTGACTGGGGGATCTTTCGCTTCTGGATCATTCTGGCTAGTGTAGTTCTTCACAAGGAATTTTACAATTAAACATGACTTTTTAAAAAATAAGTTGAAATTATGCAGACTGATGGCTTCAACTAAAACATATACCATCGATTAACAACTTTAGAGCTCACTGTCTTTTTTTATAGGTTTATAAGTTATCATTAATAATCAGTTCCCCTATGGAGAAAATGAATAGATTTTTAATTCCGGAATCAGACTCTTGTGCCTGGGATGTGTCCTTTAAATGCTGTAATTTGTGAACACCAGGGGGCGTCACAGAGCAACTACATACTCAATGTTTTCGATGTGTTCAGTAATGTGTTTATCTCTCTTGTCTGTAGGTTGGAGAGCGGTGTTATGAAGAGGGCATGTTCGAAGCTGCCCGGCTGCTTTTTAATAACGTGTCTAATTTTGCTCGTCTGGCGTCCACGCTCGTTCACCTCGGTGAGTTACAGGCGGCCGTTGACAGCGCGCGCAAGGCCAGCTGCACAGGCACGTGGAAAGAGGTGAGCGAAACGCAGTGAAACTCAGCATGAAGGCTGATCTAAATGAGAGTTTTGTGTCTTTTAATTCACATCTGTTAGCTCTGAGGTCATCTATCTGCTAGTGTACTAAACATTGACTAAATTCACACATTTTAAGTTTACAGTCTTTCTCTTCCAGGAAAACAGAACAAAAGTATCAATGACTCACTGCACTCACTCATTTTGTACAATCAAATGCTCTCTAGAATGAGAATCCCTCAACTAGTAAGTAGCAAATCATGTGGCTGTCACATGGTGTTTCCATATGTCCAGCCCCAACTTTTCGTTTCGATAAGAAATACGTTAAAACATGAAAGAAAATTGTGAAGGCATTTTACAGGGACTTGAAGCAGTTTCATATAAACACTTTCGCTTAACCAGGCAGTGTCAAGTAAATATTCTGTTCTCAGTGAAAGCAAAATACTACATGAAGCGGCAAAATCTCGGCTAGTCCAAATAAATTAGCTTTTTAATATACAGTTATGTGCAGCAGGAATTTGGACCAATAAGATTTGACTGTGGGCAGAATTTAAACGAAAATAGAAATCGAATGACCAATAAAAGGCCTCGTTACGTGACTCTTTTGAAGCCTGCTTTAATATAACGCTTAGCGTTGTTTCAAAGTTCGTTGGTTGAGGGTGACGTCATGGAAGGTTGCAGATGACATCAGTAGGTCAACTGTCTCTGTTGTTACATTGTTTTTACAAAATCCTCAGAGAGATGGGCTTCAAAGTTGTCAATTTAAGATAGTTAAGATAGTAACCCAGCGGGCCTGGGTAGCTCAGTGGTAAAAGACGCTGGCTACCACCCCTGGAGTTCGCTAGTTCGAATCCCAGGGTGTGCTGAGTGACTCCAGCCAGGTCTCCTAAGCAACCAAATTGGCCCGGTTGCTAGGGAGGGTAGAGTCACATGGGGTAACCTCCTCATGGTCGCTATAATGTGGTTCACTCTCGGTGGGGCGCGTGGAGAGTTGTGCGTGGATGCCGCGGTGGATGGCTTGAAGCCTCCACACGCACTATGTCTCCGTGGCAACACGCTCAACAAGCCACGTGATAAGATGCACAGGTTGATGGTCTCAGACGTGGAGGCAACTGAGATTCATCCTCTGCCACCCGGATTGAGGCGAATCACTACGCCACCACGAGGACTTAAAAGCGCATTGAGAATTGGGCATTCCAAATTGGGAGAAAAAAAAAAAGATAGTAACCCAGCTAGCTACAATCCCCTCAGCTGGCATGTTTAAATGAAGAACGTCATATCCAAACCACATCCACGTTTAGTTTTAAACCATCATCAACGCTCTTCAACTAGCTGAGATCACATAGGTCAATAATTTCAGGGATGAGCGCAAACAGGAGTAAAAACAACAACATTGTTAATCTCGTCAATGAAATTACTGACGAAAGTGTTTGTTGACGAAGGGTTTTTACATTTTGGTTAACAATAATGAATACGAGACTAAAATGATGATATAATGACGATAATTAAACTATTTTAATTCAAACATACTGTTGATAATGAAATAGGACAAGACAAAAGTAATACTGCGAGATATTAACAGTGCACAATCATAATGAAAACATCTAGATAGAAATGAAATTTATACAGTGTATAATAAAAAAAATCCTGAATGTTGTGATTTGCCTGCTTGAGATTAGTGAATGAAAAGAGCTTACAAACAGGTTAATTACCTCACTCAAATGCATACTATTTATATGTGAGATTAATCACTATATCTGCAACATAAATGTAAAAATACAACTTACAGTTGAAGTCAGAAGTTTACATACAGCCAGATACATTTAAACTCAGTTTTTCACAATTCCTGACCTGTAATCGTAGAAAACATTCCCTGTCTTAGGTCAGTTAGGATCACTACTTTATTTTAAGAATGTGAAATATCAGAATAATAGTAGAGAGAATGATTTATTTCAGCTTTTATATCTTTCATCACATTCCCAGTGGGTCAGAAGTTTACATGCACTTTGTTAGTATTTGGTAGCATTGCCTTTATATTGTTTGTACTTGGGTCAAACGTTTTGGGTATCCTTCCACAAGCTTCTCACAATAAGTTGCTGGAATTTTGGCCCATTCCTCCAGACAGAACTGGTGTAACTGAGTCAGGTTTGTAGGACTCCTTGCTTGCACACGCTTTTTCAGTTCTGCCCACAAATTTTCTATCGGATTGAGGTCAGGGCTTTGTGATGGCCACTCCAATACCTTGACTTTGTTGTCCTTAAGCCATTTTGCCACAACTTTGGAGGTATGCTTGGGGTCATTGTCCATTTGGAAGACCCATTTGCGACCGAGCTTTAACTTCCTGGCTGATGTCTTGAGATGTTGCTTCAATATATCCACATAAATTTCCTTCCTCATGATGCCATCGACTTTGTGAAGTGCACCAGTTCCTCCTGCAGCAAAGCACCCCCACAACATGATGCTGCCACCCCCATGCTTCAAGGTTGGGATGGTGTTCTTCGGCTTGCAAGTCTCACCCTTTTTCCTCCAAACATAACGATGGTCATTATGGCCAAACAGTTAAATTTTTGTTTCATCAGACCAGAGTGACAAAATTTATCTTTGTCCCCATTTGCACTTGCAAACTGTAGTCTAGCTTTTTTATGGTGGTTTTGGAGCAGTGGCTTCTTCCTTGCTGAGCAGCCTTTCAGGTTATGTCGATATAGGACTCGTTTTACTGTGGATATAGATACTTGTCTAACCTGTTTCCTCCAGCATCTTCACAAGGTCCTTTGCTGTTGTTCTGGGACTGATTTGCACTTTTCGCACTAAAATACGTTCATCTCTAGGAGACAGAATGCGTCTCCTTCCTGAGCGGTATGATGGCTGTGTGGTCCCATGGTGTTTATACTTGCGTACTATTGTTTGTACAGATGAACGTGGTACCTTCAGGTGCTTGGAAATTGCTCCCAAGGATGAACCAGACTTGTGGAGGTCCACAATTTTTTTCTGAGGTCTTGGCTGATTTCTTTTGATTTTCCCGTGATGTCAAGCAAAGAGACACTGAGTTTGAAGGTAGGCCTTAAAATACATCCACAGGTACACCTCCAATTCAGTACACCTCCTATCAGAAGCTAATTGGCTAATTGCCTAAAGGCTTGACATCATTTTCTGGAATTTTCCAAGCTGCTTAAAGGCACAGTTAACTTAGTGTATGTAAACTTCTGACCCACTGGAATTGTGATTTATTCAATTAAAAGTGAAACAATCTGTCTGTAAACAATTGTTGGAAAAATTACTCGTGTCATGCACAAAGTAGATGTCCTAAACGACTTGCCAAAACTATAGTTTGCTAATATGAAATCTGTGGAGTGGTTAAAAAAATGAGTGTCCTTCAACCTAAGTGTATGTAAACTTCTGACTTCAACTGTAGATCTGCACAGACAATGAAGGCAATAAACAGGTAAACTTGAAAATGTTATGCACTAGTCAGAACACGTAACCTGTGTTGTGAATACTCTATTTCTATAAAAAGCACACTACACGCAATGCAGTATCCTAAACTGCCTAATACACTGAAATATAATAAGTCTCTAAAGCATGAAGAATTCAAAATATAGTATGTCTAAAATGAGCTAATACTTCAGAATATTAATTCAAGAGCACAGGTTTTCACAAAGACTGTTACTTTTTTGTATCTTTTACATTTTTGATACATCTTTAAACAAATAAATGTTAATACATTTTTCTAAACGTTTCAGATATTTGATTAAAGTTTGGTCCATCACACACAGTTTGACACGTTTTTGTCATTTTGTGCATTATTGTCAACTGAAACATGATCTTTTCATTGACTAAAATTATGTGCCATTTTAGTCAGTTTAGTTTAGAGTAAAACTGACTCAAATTGAAAAGTTTGAAAACTGATTAATACAAAAGTTGACTAAATGCATGGGTTTTTGCCAAATATTATCACATACTAAGGTCTTTAGCAACCCGGCAATTATATATATCACAAATGCATCTGCAAAATGCCCAGATTGTGTCAAATCTTCAAAACATTTTCAAGACAATTAGCAAATAATAGAATAGAATATATTCTGCAATATTTAGTTGTTTTACAGGATTTTTCATACATCAAAGAGATGATGCAACAAGTATTGAACAAGATTCATTTCTTCTACATTGTAATTTCATGAGTTTCAACTGTCAAACACATATTGAGCTACACATAACACACAATCTACACAATCTGTACATATGTGTTTTCTCAGGCACTTTTTGAGTCTAAATAAACGCACAACTTCAAACAACAATAGACAAATCATACTGTTCATGTGTTACACTTGCTATAGTTTACTTCCACATTGCTTCTTCATCAGATATCAATGTCAACTGTAAATCAAGTCAATCACTGAAACATCAGCGCCACTTTGAGAAAGAAATAGCATGTATGTGTAAACACATATGGAATACTAATAATTCACCATTGTCACACAGAAAATCAACGTGATATAGTAGTCATTTGTGTGAATATAGTACTCATTTGTCTTGAAATAAACAAGAAATATATATCATGTGATAATAAACTTGAATAGATATGAAATAATCATAAAAATCACACCAAAAAAGCAACACTGTTACACATCTCGGGTCTTTAATGACCCTTTACACTTTTGGTAATTGAGCAGTTAGGTGACCCGAGGTATGCATTAAAGGGTTAAAGGACATTTTCGTCAAAAGACTCAAACTATGGTTAAAACCAAAAACTGTGAAAATTAACACTGATCACCAAACAAAAACATTAGTGCATTTCGTCATAATTTTGTTGGGACACAACAAAATTACTGTTCGCCCTGTAACTATAGCACTGTTACACTGTGTGTGTGTTTGTTAGGTGTGTTTCGCGTGTGTAGACGGCGAGGAGTTCCGGTTGGCACAGATCTCTGGACTTCACATAGTGACTCATGCTGATGAACTGGAAGAACTCATTCACTACTACCAGGTGAACAATCTTCACAACATCATTAATTGAGAAATCAGGACAGTATCATAATCATGTCCTGTACTGTTTTCTGTCTCTCTCTCCCTCAGGATCGCGGTTATTCTGAGGAGTTGATCGCGCTGTTAGAGGCGGCGTTGGGTTTGGAGCGTGCCCACATGGGCATGTTCACCGAGTTGGCAATCCTCTACTCCAAATACAAACCTCAGAGAATGAGAGAACATCTGGAGCTCTTCTGGTCCCGAGTCAACATCCCCAAAGTAACATGTCATGTCTTTTATCTACACACCTGTTTGTCATAATGGCAACATTTGAAATTAAAGTGATAGTTTGCTAATAAAAGTTATTTTTAGTCAGGTTGCATTAATAGTTGTTGGTGTCTTGTGATTGGTCAGGTGTTAAGAGCGGCGGAGCAGGCCCACTTGTGGGCGGAGCTTGTGTTCCTGTATGATAAATATGAAGAGTATGACAACGCTATCATGACGATGATGTCTCATCCTACAGACGCCTGGAGAGACGCTTCATTTAAAGAGCTCATCAGCAAGGTAAACTCAGAGACTCTCTCCGGACTGTCACAGGAAGACGTTTATTGTTGGTTTTGTTGTATTCATCTCTCACGTGTCTCTCTTTCATTAAGGTGGCGAATGTGGAGCTGTATTATGAATCTCTGCGGTTTTATCTGGATTATAAACCACTATTGCTCAACGATCTGCTGTCTGTACTCACACCTCGACTCGACCACTCCAGAGCCGTCAACTACTTCAGCAGAGTAAATACTCACACACACATCTAAATGATGACATACAGTAGACGTTTTGGTGTCATTTCGGTCCATTGTGAGGTTGAGCTGGTCTGTGTTTGTGTGTTGCAGGTGAATCAGTTACGGCTGGTTAAACCGTATCTCAGATCAGTACAAAGTCACAATAACAGAGCTGTGAATGAAGCGTTAAATAACCTGCTGACAGAAGAAGAAGACTATCAGGTAGATGCACAAGCAATAGATACATTCACACACTATATTGTGTATTGTGTTTAATCGAATTCTGTGCTGGAAATGACATTTGTAACATTTTTAAAATAAAGTAGATGACTCCTTTGTCTCGCTAATGCTAATTTCATAGCTAACATTTGATGCATCCTAAATACACACAGTTAAATCTTTTTTTTTGTACACTTTTTGCATAATTTGGCAACATTACAGCTCGGTTAGGAATGACTAGGGGTGTACCGATTCACTCGTTTTCTCGATGCATCGGTTACTAATCCTGGCGATTCATATGCATCGATCTAGAAATATGATTTTTGAATCAAGAATCGTTAGTGTTGGTCAATAATCTGTTTAAAATGCTAAAAATCGAACACGTCACTTTTCTCTTATCTTTATTTGCATATGAGGCCTTGAGGAAACTGAATTTAGTCTTACTTTTAAGTCCTTGTGGTGGCGTAGTGATTCGCCTCAATCCGGGTGGCAGAGGATGAATCTCAGTTGCCTCTGCGTCTGAGATCGTCAACCCACGCATCTTATCACGTGGCTTGTTGAGCGTGTTGCCACGGCGACATAGTGCATGTGGAGGCTTCACGCCATCCACTGCAGCATCCGAGCTTAACTTACCATGCGCCCCATCCTACAATAGTGACCACGAGGAGGTTACCCCATGTGACTCTACCCTCCCTAGCAACTGGGCCAATTTGGTTGCTTTGGAGACCTGGCTGGAGTCACTCAGCACGCCCTGGGATTTTAACTGGGATAGCAAACTAGCGAACTCCAGGGGTGGTAGCCAGCGTCTTTTTACCACTGAGCTACCCAGGCCCCCATCAGGGGACATATTTAAAGAATCCTGTTAATGCATTTGAAAAAAATACAAAATCGAATCGATAATTGAATCAAATTGAATTTAAAAGTGTATCAAATTGAATCTTTCTGAATTTGCAAAAAAATAGTTTTGAATCTAATAAAAAAACCTATGAATTGTAAATCGAATCGATTCGCTTTCAATCCAAAGATTCACACCCCTAGGAATGACAGGGGATAAAAGATATATTTCCCTTGATTTTGATTTGTTTAGTCTCATATTTCATCTCAAGAATGCTCTTGACTGACACTCTTGTCCACTTGTTTTTTATTTTATTTTTTATCCCCTTTTCTCCCAATTTGGAATGCCCAATTCCCACTACTTAGTAGGTCCTCGTGGTGGTGCGGTTACTCACCTCAATCCGGGTGGTGGAGGACAAGTCTCAGTTGCCTCCGCTTCTGAGACCGTCAATCCGTGCATCTTATCACGTGACTTGTTGTGCATGACACCGCGGAGACTCACAGCATGTGGAGGCTCATGCTACTCTCCACGATCCACACACAACTTACCACACGCCCCATTGAGAGCGAGAACCACTAATCACGACCACGAGGAGGTTACCCCATGTGACTCTACCCTCCCTAGCAACCGGGTTGTTATATTTGGCTAATCGATAGAAATAATTTTCACACCATAAATATGGAATGGTTTGTTTATTTCCCTCTTTGTTTAGATGATCATAGTTTTAAACATGTAATCATTTGTATTTTTATAATGGATTTTTATAGTTTAATATTGAAAGTCTGGGACAAGACTATAACAATCAAATACAGTATAAACATAAAGAGCATTTGAAAAGTAAAAATAAATGATGAAGGTTGAAATCTGTTCATTTTAATAAAAATAATCATGAAATCGCTCAAAGATGAAGAAACACTCATGTATTTATCTACATGCATTCAACTTTGAGATTCAAATAGTGAAAATACTGTATGATCACCATGAGCTGAACCATCTGTTTCCTCCTCCTTTGTTTAGGGTCTGCGAGCCTCTATAGATGCGTATGATAACTTTGATTCAATTGGTTTAGCTCAGAGACTGGAGACACATGAGCTTATAGAGTTCAGACGCATCGCTGCGTATCTCTACAAAATTAACCAGCGCTGGACTCAAAGCATTCAGCTCTGCAAGAGAGACAAACTCTATAAGGTACAAACACACTTCTCAACACAGATGCAGTGCATTATTCAATATAAATTCTGCAGGACAATATGTTAAAGGAATATTACAGGTATTATTTCATCTAATGTCACACAATTATCACAGTCATTTTGATAATAATTTGGATGCATCCTTCACTGTGAATATGTACAGCAGGGTTTCTCAACCACTGGGTCACGAGATCTTTGAGTACAAATTATCAATTAGTAGGATAGAACTGTACATTTGCATTGTTTGGGGCAACAGTGACCTCTGTTGTCGAATCGTGTTAATATCTCCAGGTTTACGGGCCTGGGTAGCTCAGCGAGTATTGATGCTGACTAGTGTCTTTCTTTATTGCAATGAATGTGGGAGAAAGTGGCTCTTTTAAAAATATAAACAAAACCATGATAAAATTGAACTGTTACATCCCTAAAAAGGCTTGTATAATATTATATTATAAAATTAAGAATTCTTAATATAAAATATTTTCACTATAGAAATTACAATGGAAGCTTAGGAGATTCAAATATACAAACATTTCAAATATTCAGATATTACTCTTTTTGGAATTATAAAAGAAGAATTACAAGATTCACAATTCTGTTTTTAACTTTTAAGCTGCTTGACTCCCATTGTAAATGCTTTAGTTTTGTTTGTTTTTTTATTTATGGGTCAAAGACATGATGCTTATTTTTATTTTTATTTTATTTTATTTTTTGTTTATGGGTCAAAGACATGATGCTTATTTGTTTTGTTTTGTTTTGTTTGTTTTTTTGTTTATGGGTCAAAGACATGATACTTATTTGTTTTGTTTTGTTTGTTTTTTTGTTTATGGGTCAAAGACATGATGCTTATTTTTTTATTTGTTTGTTTTTTTGTTTATGGGTCAAAGACATGATGCTTATTTGTTTTGTTTTGTTTGTTTTTTTGTTTATGGGTCAAAGACATGATGCTTATTTGTTTTGTTTTGTTTGTTTTTTTAGATATGGGTCAAAGACATGATACTTATTTGTTTAGTTTTGTTTGTTTTTTTGTTTATGGGTCAAAGACATGATGCTTATTTGTTTTGTTTTGTTTTGTTTTGTTTGTTTTTTGTTTATGGGTCAAAGACATGATGCTTATTTGTTTTGTTTTGTTTGTTTTTTTGTTTATGGGTCAAAGACATGATGCTTATTTGTTTTGTTTTGTTTGTTTTTTTGTTTATGGGTCAAAG